>NW_007378940.1:13379-57013 GCF_000475195.1 Diaphorina citri | reverse complement strand
TGTGGTGTGTGTGGGGGGGAGTGTATTTGTGTGTGTGTGGTGGTCCCGTACAAAGGACGGGTCAACCACTAATACATACATACGTACAGACCATGAGACAAACCGGTCTTGAGATATTTTGTATACAACCTTTTCCCATTTAAACCTGTGGTACATACATACGTACAGACCATGGGACAAAAACTACTTTTTTGGAATCAGGGGACCCCAAAACGGATATTTCCACCCATTTCCCGATTTTGAAAATTTGGACCGATTGCAATACTTTCATTACTAGTATAGCTCCGCTATACTGTAGTAATAGAAAGTAAAAAAGTAAAAAATTAAGCCTTCTGATTCCGATTTTATTTTGATGAAGTTATTTTAGGTATTTTTCCTTTATTCTGTATTTTATTTCATAAATTTTAACAAAAGCTCCTTGAATTTTAAAAGAAAAATGTAGTAAGTTAACACAAAACAAAAATCGGGTAGTAGTATACACTAGTTACAACTGTTTTCAAAATGAAGGACCATTTTCAAAATGGCTTCATTTTTTCTTGGGCTATCACGCAGTCCACTCTTCTTTCACATCCATGCAAGGAGGTTGTCGGCTGTGGAATTAAAGTCCCACAGAGAATTTTGAAGCCAAATAAAAAATACGCCTACAAAAAATGCGTCCTCACTTCCCCTCCCTTTCAAAGCACAAGTCGAGGCCCGGGTCACAAGTTCTTGGCAAAGTGTTTCACACAAGGCCCGGAAATGATTGGTTGAGATGTGTGTTTTTTTTTTTTTTGCTGAACTCTGATGTTGATTGCGGGTCTAATCTAATTATCCTAATGAATAAATTTTTACAGTAACCTAGAAATTTGAGGTCCAATGGGAAAAATTCCTTTTTTAAAGAGGTTTGATAAAGGGAACTATAACTGCTAAGGTCTTATCGTCCCGAAATCGAAGATAGAAGGAAGACAGTATAGATAGGAGAAAGCCAGCCGTTTCGAGAACGAACATTATACGTTCAGGATAAACGCCCGGGCGGAAATCGAACCAGCGACCCAGCGCTTACAAGGCAGACGCGCTACCCTCCAAGCTAACTAGACTGGTAAAGATACCTTTCGGGAAACTTTCAGAAACGGATCCGATTCCGATGCGCGAGATGGCGCGCCATCTTGGATTTCTTATGGATTAGTACAGGCGCTATTGTAGTTTCCAAAAGGTAACCGGTTCCGATGCGCGATGGCGCGCCATCTTGGATTTTTTATGGTTTAGTACAGGCGCTATTGTAGTTTCCAAAAGGTAACCGATTCCGATGCGCGATGGCGCGCCATCTTGGATTTTTTATGGATTAGTACAGGCCCTATTGTAGTTTCCAAAAGGTAGGTAACCGGTTCCGATGCGCGATGGCGCGCCATCTTGGATTTTTTATGGTTTAGTACAGGCGCCATTGTAGTTTCCAAAAGGTAAACGGTTCTGTTTCCGAAAGTTAAATACACCTGAACTGGGTCTGGGTAGGTACCTACCTAAATGCAACATCGCCGAGTTAAAACTTAAAACTCACTCTAAATCAATTCCCAAAAGATTCAGAGGTTTTTCCCCTCTATAATTAGTAATTAGGTAGGTACATGGGTTACCTACCTATAACTATAATATTAGTAATTCATTATCAATATTTGTTTGGTTAATTAATAAATATCAGATATGTATTTACTTACCTAAAGAAATATAGTGAGACGTACGGGGAACAATCCCTATTGCCCAACCGACGTCAAATGTGTTTAAATCCGCACTGTACCTAATTAGTTCTCTATTTATCCAGGCACTTTCGTGTTGTGTGTACTTTGCTAATGCTGAGTCAACATGAGGTTTTATAAATCAAATCTCCTGCATTTCCCGTCTACTATTTTAGTAATTAGGTAGGTACATGGGTTACCTACCTATAACTATAATATTAGTAATTCATTATCAATATTTGTTTGGTTAATTAATAAATATGATATGTATTTACTTACCTAAAGAAATATGGTGAGACGTACGGGGAACAATCCCTATTGCTCAACCGACGTCAAATGTGTTTAAATCCGCACTGTACCTAATTAGTTCTCTATTTATTTAGGCACTTTTGTATTGTGTGTACTTTGCTAATGCTGAGTCAACATGAGGTTTTATAAATCAAATCTCCTGCATTTCCCGTCTACTATTTCGCTAAACGTGGTGGAGGGCTGAAGTTCACTCAATAGTATACCTGACGTTCACTCAATAGCGATACTTAGCTCGATTTTTCTCGACACAAAAGGTTCACTCGATTTTTTCCCGATATTTCTTTGGACGGTCCTTTTTCTTTCCGTTATGGTTCAAAAGTGGACCTTCCTCCTTCTTGTCTTGGTAAGTTGAGTTTGTATGTTTCCAACTTTATATTATCTACCTATTTTATGGTCCCTCTTTATTTTAATTACGAATCAATAGAAAACCTTGCCGAAAATTACTTTGATCGAAGGGAGCTCCTTGCAATTAGTCGTTATTAAGAGGCACCTAATAAAAAAAGTAGTAGAAAATAACGTACCTCATGATAATAAAATAAATAACTAAAAATCGACATTTCGGCTTCAATTTCCCAGGTGAGCGTTGCGTCCGCACAAGACAGTGCCAACCAAAACGCCGTCCAACCCAGCGGAGAAAGCACCAATCCCATCAACGGTTCTACAGAGTCAACAACTCCAGCACTGGATGCAGAGGGCTCTCCCCCACTGTCCAGTTATCTCACCAACCCTGCACCAAAAGATGGGTCCCTATCCGATGGAGCAACAAACCTTACACCGAACCCTCCACACGTTACCTCATTGGGCAGAGTCAACAACTCCAGCACTGGATGCAGAGGGCTCTCCCCCACTGTCCAGTTATCTCACCAACCCTGCACCAAAAGATGGGTCCCTTTCCGATGGAGCACCAAACCTTACACCGAACTCTCCACGCGTTACCTCATTGGATGACCAAGACAAATGGTCACAGAGTCCATCCAACCAGCTCGCTGGCGCTTCAAATCCTTTTGGAGGACCTAAACTGTCCTATCAACAACAGGGAGCCGCCATGCCGTTCCAAATGCAGGACGGTAACGGGTTCTATCAGAACGGCCTTTCACCCCCGAGATACGCCTCATTGGGTCCTCACGATCAAATGCCTCCTCCATTCTCAATGGGATCTCAAGGTCATGGCATGGGCATGCACGGTCTGGGTGGAGGGTTTGCGCATGCTGCAGGCATGTCAGGAGTCATGCCTTCCATGCTGTACCTCGCTTCCCCAGGCTTCATCATTCCGAGTTCCCCCGTCATGATGCATCCCCCGATCCCTCAGTATGGCATGCACGGACAGTCTCCATACGGGTTCCAAGGATCGCAGTATGGCTACAAAGGACAGCCGTCGCAGTATAGCTTCCAAGGACAGTTTCAACGCCCGGAACTGTCAGGCAGTGAAGGATTCTCAGGTATGGGGAGTGGCTACGGGATGCAGAGACCTGGCGATGACTCATTCTTCAACGCCATGCAGATGACACCAGGTGGTCAGAATACCTTCCAACAAACCAATAGACCTCGACCATATTTCAACAAAGCTGGCGCAGATAGCCCATCACAGGCCCAACAAGTGTTCGGCACTGGAAGTAATCGTCCACAATCATCTGCCGGGACAAATGGTTCTCCGGCGTCTGGAAATGGTCAAATCTCTGTTGGAAATCCCCCGAGCGGGCGACCCAAAGGCTATTACCTCTACGGTAACAATGGTGGACCTCAAGTACAGGGGCTCCAAACGGAAGGTCAACTGGGAGGCATGTCTGGTGGTTTGGGAAGTTCCAAGGAAAATCCTGCGCAATTGATCAAAATCGTCACACCATCTTTAGAGCTGTCAAAAAAGGTGCCTTCCTCTTTGGCATCCGCGGAAACCATCGGTCAACCTCCATCCGCCGGTGAAATCAAAGTGGAGGCAGACAATAGACCTTCCGGTGTGTCGGAAGTGACCGCCACCACTGCAGTGCCTACGGATAGTCAAACGTCGGAAGTGAGCAGAAGTAAAGTCTCTGGAGGAGCGACAGAACGTGATGGCATTCCAGACAACCTGAGCGTGTCAACCCAACCTGAGCCATCAAAACCGCCAGCTCCCAAAGAGGTAGGAGGAACAAATCTCGGCTTGAACATTGCAGAGCGACCATCCAATCTACTCGGTGGTTCAGAGCAGACACAAGGGTCCATGGGTCAAGTTGGTGGAATGGGCGGTGGTCAAATGAGTTTATCTCAGTCAGGATCTCTAGGAGAACTCACTGGTCAGACAGGTTCACCAGATTCTCTCAGTCAGACTGTAGGAACTGGCGGAGGAGACAGTCAAATCAAACTCATCACTCTCCCAGCGAAAAAAACTCAAAGTATAAAACTGCAAACTGTCGGAGCACCTGCGGGATCCTATTCATCAGGAAGTAACCAAATCAAGCTCATCACTATGTCTGGCGGTCAGGGCCAAACCAGCTTCTCAAAGGGAGCGAACGGTGGTAAAACCAGCTTCAGTCGGGTCAGCACCGTCAAGATCCCGGGAGGAAACACATTTTCTTCCAATGGACGCCTGTCTAAATATCAAATCTATCCGAATTCGTTCCTTGTAACGCCGATCAAAACCCGTCTGCCTCGACCCGGAGTGAATATAATGGACGAGAACTATTCCTTGGAAGATATGAGTCAGGGGAACGCCAATAGGAAGGGGTCCGTGGACGTGACGCCTGGGGGGAAATCAGTCGTTCCTTGTAACGCCGATCAAAACCCGTCTGCCTCGACCCGGAGTGAATATAATGGACGAGAACTATTCCTTGGAAGATATGAGTCAAGGGAACGCCAATAGGAAGGGGTCCGTGGACGTGACGCCTGGGGGGAAATCAGGTGGGGGAGATGGAAACCAGGCGAGGTTTCCTTAACAAGTCGCTGGCTCGCTTGAGAGACAGCTTCATCTTTTAGGGACATTCCTTCAAAACTTACACTCAAAGTGTTTTAAGACAGAAGCTATAATTAATATGAAAGTAATGTATTTCTCCTCCTTCAGGGGAGTACAGTTGGTAAAATAGTACCACGCTTGCATGCCATGCATTATGCATTTAAGACCCGGGTTCGATTCCCAGACACCCTGGCTAGAATCATTTTATAGCACTAAAAATGAATAGATTTTGTCTACTGGTATTGGTATAATTCTAAGGTTTTTAATAAGGAGATCAAGGTATAACGAATTAACTATTATTTATTGCTGTATTTTTAAACCAATTTTAAATTTAAATCTCGATTTTTTTCGTGAGACATGATACCTATTATTAA
The DNA here is from genome assembly GCF_000475195.1 of Diaphorina citri. NCBI lineage: Eukaryota > Metazoa > Arthropoda > Insecta > Hemiptera > Psyllidae > Diaphorina > Diaphorina citri. Next base: position 51,698 of record NW_007378940.1, on the reverse strand, counting down.
AAAATTCTGGAGGTCTGACAAACCTCACCATTCAAGGGTTCACTTCACTGAATCGTCAGGAAGGAACTGGAGCACTCAACATTGTATAGTAGTGACTTGTACTATTTGGGCAAATGTTGACTCATGGCAGCCAGAGAAATGAGTACAGCCTCTTCAGTGCCTGGCTAGAATCATTTTATAGCACTAAAAATGAATAGATTTTGTCTACTGGTATTGGTATAATTCTAAGGTTTTTAATAAGGAGATCTAGGTATAACGAATTAACTATTATTTATTGCTGTATTTTTAAACCAATTTTAAATTTATATCTCGATTTTTTTCGTGAGACATGATACCTATAATTAAAAAATTCTGGAGGTCTGACAAACCTCACCATTTAAGGGTTCACTTCACTGAATCGTCAGGAAGGAACTGGAGCACTCAACATTGTATAGTAGTGACTTGTACTATTTGGGCAAATGTTGACTCATGGCAGCCAGAGAAATGAGTACAGCCTCTTCAGTGCGAATGGTGCGAGATCCTTGATTCGGACAAGTATTGACGTAGACATCCACAACCTGTAACAATCAATATGGCATAAACCCATAAACTAGTTAGACCTACTTTATCATTGGACACTCGTTGCTACTCTTCAGTGCGAATGGTGCGAGATCCTTGATTCGGACAAGTATTGACGTAGACATCCACAACCTGTAACAATCAATATGGCATAAACTAGTTAGACCTACTTTATCATTGGACACTCGTTGCTGTGTTGAAACTTTGAAAAACCAGAAGAGCAAACTCAAGAATATGTAAGATGTCATACTAGAGATGTGGTGAATTTGAGAACATTTTTCAATATGTAAGATGTCATACTAGAGATGCGGTGAATTTGAGAACATTTTTACATCAATATTAAAAAGTTAGAACTTTCAAGGGTGTACAGTACACAACACTTGGTAAAACAAATTAAAATCAATAGGGGAAAATGAAAACAGATAGCTTTTTTTTTTGTTTTACAATATAAAAAGTTAGAACTTTCAAGGGTGTACACAACACTTGGTAAAACAAATTAAAATCAATAGGGGAAAATGAAAACAGATCGCTTTTTTTTGTTTTACAATATTATTTTATTCACTACCATACCGGGTTTCGCAAGTTACGGCATCTTCAGTGGTATTGTAACTGGCGAAAACCACAATACCACTGAAGATGCCGTAACTGGCGAAACCCGGTATGGTAGTGAATAAAATGATTATAATATTGTAAAACAAAAAAAGCGATCTGTTTTCATTTTCCCCTCTTGATTTTTACATCGAAAACACAGTTAGGAATAATCAATGAAAATATTATAAGCGTAAAAAGAAAGACCATGGAAAATATTTTAACCTAAAACCAAGTAAACAATCTGGTGCTGACTCGCTAGCGAGGACCAACAGAAATTTCTGGTTATCCTCGCTCGCGTCCGTACTTGGTTCATAAAATTTCTCTGGCCATCCAAACGGCAATTGCTCGAGCATCATGAGCACATGCGAGCCCCGATATGGTAGTGAATAAAATAACTATAATATTGTAAAACAAAAAAAGCGATCATTTTCCCCTCATGATTTTTACATCGAAAACACAGTTAGAAATAATCAATGAAAATATTATAAGCGTAAAAAGAAAGACCATAGAAAATATTTTAATCTAAAACCAAGTACACAATCTGGTGCTGACTCGCTAGCGAGGACCAACAAAATTTCTGGTTATCCTCGCTCGCGTCCGTACTTGGTTCATAAAATTTCTCTGGCCATCCAAATGCTCCAATTGCTCGAGCATTATGAGCACATTACCCTCTGGAAAGATGTTAGACAAAGTATTTTATTTATAAAATTAAAACTGTAAATAAACTTATTGATCTGGCAACGGTAACCGATTCCGATGCGCGATGGCGCGCCATCTTGGATTTCTTATGGATTAGTACAGGCGCTATTGTAGTTTCCAAAAGGTAACCGATTCCGATGCGCGATGGCGCGCCATCTTGGATTTCTTATTAAAATGCCGCCAACCGTTGCACCGATCTTAACCAAAAGTTTCGTGTCGCATCCTTGTCACATTTGACATCTACATACCAAATTTCAAATCTCTAGCTCTTACCGTTCTCGAGATATTTTGTTTACAGACAGACAGACAGACACACACACGGACCAATGGCTGAAACTTTGAGATCTTACCTCTTCAACATTTTCAGCATCGAGTGTTTCGTCGTTTTCTAATGCAGCTTCCAAGCCTTGCAATCCTCCAAACAACATTAACCCGTGCTTGTACCTGGGTACGGAGAGACTGTCTAGGGGTTTTCCTGAAAATCGTCGTTTTCTAATGCAGCTTCCAAGCCTTGCAATCCTCCAAACAACATTAGCCCGTGCTTGTATTTGGGTACGGAGAGACTGTCTAGGGGTTTTCCTGAAACCAAAGACTAGCTTGTATTGGCACTAAAAACTGACCATCGAAATTTTGACCCGATTACATTACTTTCCTTCCTATAGGATAAGGAAAGTATTGGATTTCTTATGGATTAGTACAGGCGCTATTGTAGTTTCCAAAAGGTAACCGGTTCCGATGCGCGATGGCGCGCCATCTTGGATTTCTTATGGTTTAGTACAGGCGCCATTGTAGTTTCCAAAAGGTAAACGGTTCTGTTTCCGAAAGTTAAATACACCTGAACTGGGTCTGGGTAGGTACCTACCTAAATGCAACATCGCCGAGTTAAAACTTAAAACTCACTCCGCTCGTTAAATCAATTCCTCCCAAAGGCTATTACCTCTACGGTAACAATGGTGGACCTCAAGTACAGGGGCTCCAAACGGAAGGTCAACTGGGAGGCATGTCTGGTGCTTTGGGAAGTTCCAAGGAAAATCCTGCGCAATTGATCAAAACCGTCACACCATCTTTAGAGCTGTCAAAAAAGGTGCCTTCCTCTTTGGCATCCGCGGACACCATCGGTCAACCTCCATCCGCCGGTGAAATCAAAGTGGAGGCAGACAATAGACCTTCCGGTGTGTCGGAAGTGACCGCCACCACTGCAGTGCCTAGGGACAGTCAAACGTCGGAAGTGAGCAGTAGTAAAGTCTCTGGAGGAGCGACAGAACGTGATGGCATTCCGGACAACCTGAGCGTGTCAACCCAACCTGAGCCATCAAAACCGCCAGCTCCCAAAGAGGTGGGAGGAACAAATCTCGGCTTGAACATTGCAGAGCAACCATCCAATCTACTCGGTGGTTCAGCGCAGACACAAGGCTCCATGGGTCAAGTTGGTGGAATGGGCGGTGGTCAAATGAGTTTATCTCAGTCAGGATCTCTAGGAGAACTCACTGGTCAGACAGGTTCAAAAGATTCTCTCAGTCAGGCAATGCGTACATTATAACCCCAATACAATCCACCTTCATGCCGTGGAAGGCTGGGTGGAACTACAATACCTGCCAATCAGAACAAAATACTTTTTCTTAGCAAACAATAATAGTTAGTAGCAAAAGTCAGGAGTTGCCTGCCCTTGTTGTTGTAGTGACGTCCAACAAGTCATTTCAGGTATCCTCCTCTTCTTTGAATCAAAGAAAGATTGCAACCTCCTTGGGTTTCATCTAAAGGTCTTGTTGCCTGACCATCAGGACATTTTCCTACATGTCCCCCATATCCCAATAATCCCTAATAAAGTCATTAGGTACTGGCTTTCAATGCAAGACACAAGGGCAAATGAGTAGAATTCATAGGAACATTTATGGCCGATTTTACCAATGAGGGTTGATAGACATAGTGTCAGGTGTTTTCTTTGATGTCAAACAATTGATTTACACGTGCCTGTGTTTCTTAAACTCTGGATTGACTGAAAACTCTCTGTGGTAAAATCAGGCATTAGGGAACAGAAAAAACAAAGAGGAGAGTCACAAAGGCTAATTTTATAGCACTGAATAATGATGGACATAATTATTACCTTTGAGTCGTTTCTCATCATCATGGGTTTTGGGAAGGAGTTTGAGTGTGACTCGTACATTGGGGATGATCTTCTGCTTGATAAGGCAAGGTCTCTTCAGTCCGACTTCAACGTAGCATCCATCCTCTGCTGCTTTAGCCGTTGTTATACCTGGAGACAACAAAATTGTTGAAGAAAGTGAGTTCTCAGTTTTAAACAAAGTTAGTTCTGGACACAAAATAATAACTTGATGATTGTGCTTATTCTTTTTAGGGTAATGTGAGTTTGTTGAAAGAATTCTGCTGATGAGCAACACCATATTTTTTCTGTCTGTTTTGCCATAACTCTCAAACAGTTTGTCCAATTTTGATGAAATTTGGTGGACATGTTTCAACACAAAGAAAATCAAAGGAGCTTTAGATTTTTTTTTATTGCTATATCTAAATAAACAATACCAAAAAGATATTATTTTGCTCTTCAAATTTTCAGATTCATCAGTCCTCTTGAGATCAAATAACATCCCTTCTTTATCTGAGGTCTACAGGTCACTCAATTACTAGCAATAGTATCAATACGAACCTTCTCTGTAAGGACTCTGATCTTCTTCTCTCAAGTGATGTGGGGCATCTAAAGGATTCAAAAGTCCAGCGTACTCCAGATCTTTGTGAATAGGAAATATGTATTTGCGTAAATACTGAGGACATTCCAAGTATTGTAGAATTCTTCCAAACTGTACACAACACCGAGAGATCCCATCTTCCCGGTTGAGAGATTGTTTCTCGCACCCGTCATAGAATATTATCACCTGAAATGTCAATGTAAGATTATTAGCCAATTTGATTGACAATATGACTTCTGAATACCTAATTACCAGACTGGTGTTATCCTAAGCAAATAAGAAATGGCTGGCTTTCTCCAATTCTGGAATCCTTTGCTCTATGATTTCAGGATTACATTATACTTTTCTTTTGTTCTTACGGTTCCTTCATTGATCCTCATGGGGGAAAATGTATTTAGGTAGAAGCAGACTGGCATTATCCTAAGCAAATAAGAAATGGCTGGCTTTCTCCAATTCTGGAATCCTTTGCTCTATGATTTCAGGATTACATTATCCTTTTTTTGTTCTTTCAGTTCGTTCATTCATCCTCATGGGGGAAAATGTATTTAGGTAGAATGAAAATGTAGAATTAACACATTGAGACCCAAACCCATTTTACTAATATTTCCCTTTAGCCCAGAGGGGTTTTTCATTAAATCACTGTGTCTAGCAAATCTCTTAAAAATAATACTGGAAAAAATTGTAATTTTTCTTTCCATCATAATTTCTTTATTACTTAGGTACTTGGAGTTTGCAAAAACCGTTTGCACAGAAAAATTCTGTAAGATCTGGAGTTTTCAATAAGCAAAAGAAAGACTCAGTAGCATCTAGCAAATGTGCAAGCCGCAATGTAAACAAACAGAAGGTCAAAAAAGTTCTCTGTCTACACGGGTCTCAATGTGTTATAGAATGAAAATGTAGAATTAACACATTGAGACCCAAACCCATTTTACTAATATTTCCCTTTAGCCCAGAGGGGTTTTTCATTAAATCTGTAAGATTCTGTAAGATCTGGAGTTTTCAATTAGCACAAGAAAGACTCAGTAGCGTCTAGCAAATCTGCAAGCCACTATGTAAACAAACAGAAGGTTAAAAAAGTTCTCTGTCTAGCATATACCTATGCTAGACATGGGTCTGAATGCGTTCAAACTCACCTCATCAATCTTATAAATACATGCCGTCCGTGCTATCTGTCCAGCCAAATATGTCCGCAACTCTTTACTCTGAGCATTGTCCAAAATTGAGCCTGGTATTGCTATGCTGAAAGTTTGTACATCTTTCAAAGCATCAAAATTGGGCTCTTTGGATTTTTCACTTGGTTCGGAGGTTTTGGCAACTTTCTCTTGATTGGCAGCTTTTTCAAGCTCTCGTTCGAATTTCCTCTTCCGCTGTTCTTTTTTCCGTGCTTTGTAAAGCTGTTGCTCTTTTGTAAAAGTTGTAGAGGACTTCATTATTTTGTGGTTACTCTTTTCTCTTCAGCTCTTCTTTTTCTTTCTGGGCACTCTTTTTTTTGTAAAAGTTGTAGAGGACTTCATTATTTTGTGGTTACTCTTTTCTCTTCAGCTCTTCTTTTTCTTTCTGGGCACTCTTTTTTTTTTGTCACTTGTTTAAAATTTTGAAAAACCGCGCTTCCCCGACAGCATGGAACTTAAGCGTATTTTTTAAATACGCTCATTATCCAAAGAGGTAAAATGCAGTGCACAGCTGAAAATTTTAAGGCCCGGGCGCCAGGGTTTATTGTCAATTTTTCCCCCCCTAGAAGATGGGCAAAGCCAGACTGCAGACTGAGCCTGTAATTACCCGTCCAGATACCAACAACACTCAACGTTGCTTGATTTTTTTGAGCATTCTTAGGTAAAGGACTAGGTAACCACCTACCACAAAGGGAATTTTTTTTGTCTGTATCTGGATTAATTTTGAAAAAAAAAAAAAAAAAAAAGTTGAAAATCCAAATTCACTGAATCCAGACAGGGACTTCTTTTAGTTCATCATGGTAACAGATAGGGAATTCTAGAGAGAAAAAAGAAAGGATCCAGATTCATTGAAAATCTATGAATCCCATTATTTCTGGCTTCTAGGTATATTCTTCTTTTCCATTCTTATGGGGTTAGTATCTTCAGTTAGCTCTTTTTTGCCATTTGTTCTAGCTTCCCAAACTCTGAAATTTGCCTAAACTAGAAGGAGAAAAACTAACACAATATTTAAATAAAATCAGACTGCAGACTGAGCCTGTAATTACCCATCCAGATACCAACAACACTCAACGTTGCTTAGAATGATTTTTTGAGCATTCTTAGGTAAAGGACTAGGTAACCACCTACCACGAAGGGATTTTTTTTTTGTCTGAATCTGGATTAATTAAAAAAAAGTTGAAAATCCAAATTCACTGAATCCAGACAGGGACTTCTTTTAGTTCATCATGGTAACAGATTGGGAATTCTAGAGAGAAAAAAAGAAAGGATCCAGATTCATTGAAAATCTATGAATCCCATTTCTGGCTTCTAGGTATATTCTTCTTTCCCATTCTTATAGGGTTAGTATCTTCAGTTAGCTCTTTTTTGCCATTTGTTCTAGCTTCCCAAACTCCTGAAATTTGCCTAAACTAGAAGGAGAAAAACTAACACAATATTTAAATAAAATAAAAAAAAACCCTCTTTCTATTTAGGATGTTGTCTCAACACAGATAGTACAAATTAATACACATCAAGAGAAAACAATTCTTGTTGCATTGTCCAATATAGATCGTCGGAAGCTGCAGTGTCAGATTTGAATTGTACAGAGGAATGTAGAATACTTGCGAGATAATCTTAGTCAAACAGACCAAAGCCCATGTCATCATCAGATGCATCAGACTCTTCCTTCTTCTCAGCTTTCTTCTCTTCTGTAAACAGAACAAGGAAACAAACAGAATTAAAATAGAAAGTAACAAAAGTTCACTATGGATAAAAATCATGCATTGAAAATAAGATACTTTTTTTTCCATAAATTTATTTTAAAAGGGGCACAACTTTGAATGTCATTAGCCCCAGATACTTTTAAAAGAGAGCTAATTTTGAATATAAGGTACTTTTAGAGAGCTAACTTTGAAAATACATAATTGACTACAATAAAGAGGTGCTCTATTAAATTGATGGCACAATGGAACAACTTGTTCTAAGTCAACAGTCTAAAAAAAAAAAAAGCACTACTTATACTTCTTTATGAGAGCTAATTGCATTGTGTTAATGGTCTCTTTACTCAGAATATTTCAATTGGCATCACAACTTTCAGCCCCGAAAGATGGTTAAATTAAAAATGTTTTCATCATAGTAAAGAATTGACCAAATTTACTTGTAATTTAAAATGACAAAATGTGTGACAAAGTAACTACATATTATACATATTACATGTTTGTACAAATATATTTAATTTTCATCTTCCAAGTCCAAAGCAAACAGAACACTCATAGGATGTAGAACCAATTACTTTCCTCAGAATTTCAGATTGGCATCACAACTTTCAGCCCCGAAAGATGGTTTAAAATGAAAAGGTTTCATCATGGTAAAGAAATGGTTCTTTAAATTAATAGAATAAAATTAATGATAAACATTCCAGTCATTTTCTCAAAGTTTTCAATTCAACTAGAGCAGGGTCTATTCAATATGGTTACAAAAATTTCTTTCCTCAGAATTTCAGATTGGCATCACAACTTTCAGCCCCGAAAGATGGTTTAAAATTAAAAGGTTTCATCATGGTAAAGAAATGGTTCTTGATATTAATAGAATAAAGTTAATGATAAACATTCCAGTCATTTTCTGATAGTTTTCTACCACTGCAGGGGCTATCTGATGTTACAAAAATAGTAAAAATAAAGAATAGAGAACACTTACCTTTCTTTCCCTCCTCAGCAGCTGCAGCAGGAGCAGCGGCACCAGCAGAGGCAGATACAGCACCTCCACCAGATGGCATGGATGCCAACTTTTCTTTACCTGCAAAAATAAGAGAATGATAAAAAATATTAAATATTCCCATCCAAAAAACATCACCAATAAATTTGTTATAGGACCTTTCCTGTACCTAGGAGAAAACAGACCTCCAAAATTCCAAGCTATTCTCAAGTTAGGAAGAAATTAGGCTAACTATTCTGAAGCCATGGCAATGAAAAAGAAAGCTTTTTTTGTGTTCAACCTATCCCTGTAATAACCTAATAATAACATTGGTCATCAATGCTCATATTGTGAAAGCTCCTGTCCGTGTACTGGTTATTGCTCATTTGTGACAGCTCTTTTTAAAAGCAATTTTCCATAGACATAACTTCTGAAGAAGTACCCTTATGTCCCTTACTGGTATTGGGAAATAGGATCTGACTCATTGACAGACTAGATTTATGTACCTAGGAGAAAACAGACCTCCAAAATTCCAAGCTATTCTTAAGTTAGGAAGAAATTAGGCTAACTGTTCTGAAGCCATGGCAATGAAAAAGAAAGCTTTCTTTGTGTTCAACCTATCCCTGTAATAACCTAATAACATTGGTCATCAATGCTCATATTGTGAAAGCTCCTGATTGTGTACTGGTTATTGCTCATTTGTGACAGCTCCTTTTAAAAGCAATTTTCCATAGACATAACTTCTGAAGAAGTACCCTTACTGGTATTGGGAAATAGGATCTGACTCATTGACAGATTAGATTTGTTAACTCTCTCTCTCTCCCTTTACACATAATTAAAGCAAGACATACCAGCAGCAATGATCTCCTCCAAGTTCTTGCCGTTCAGCTCCTTGAGAACAATCTTCAGCTTCTCTGCATCAGACTCAATCCCAACAGAGCTCAGGATCTTCTCTACATCTCCTTGAGCGGGGTTTTCCTTGCCTCCGAGGGCAGCCAACAGGTATGCAGCCACGTAACGCATTCTGGAAGAACGAAATAAATTAAATTATGTAATCATTATAAATAAGTGTACCTGTTTCATTTTAGTAAGAACGAACTGAACTTTATTGAACAACAATAATCTGGCTCAAATCAAGACTACCGAAAGTAGGTATCCATAAGTACATATCTAACAGTACCTATGTAATTAATGTACGTCTTAACAAGTCAACAGTCTCCGAACATTCTCAAGTAACCACCAGCTTGAGACTGAAGACCCGGATTTGATGTGGGTATCAGGATCAGGCCAAAGTATACCTCAGCATTTGCTGAATTGGGTCTTGGTAACTTGACCATAATTTTGGATTAAACTCAACAAATTTATAACTGTAAAGCTAGAAATACAATTTCGCTCTCGGACAAATAATGGCAAGATGTAAATCGAGAGCAGGTAAGCCAGGATGAAGTAGATAAATGAGGATAAAACTTTCCCTACTTTCGAGATCTCTCGTGTACAGGTAAAGATCACCAAGATGAAACCCTCTCAAAAAGGACCGAGTTCTAGAGTAAATCAGAATCGTGGGAGCAAAATATTGGAGAGATCAATGTTAAGCTCTTCAAAAGAACAAATGCAGGTAAAGATCACCAAGATGAAACCCTCTCAAAAAGGACCGAGTTCTAGAGTAAATCAGAATCGTGGGAGCAAAATATTGGAGAGATTAATGTTTAAGCTCTTCAAAAGAACAAATAGCAAATGAAAATGGTTATTTTCTAGCTGAAATAACTTACTTTTAAGTCAGTATTGACACGAGACGTGGTAAGCTGCAGGCAAAACGGTGTTTCTTCTTCGGTGTTTGACGAAGTTTTGAAATTTGAAATGATTTTTATTTTTGAAATGTTTTGATTTTGAAATTTTTAGGTTATAAGAGGGGAATGTACGAGGAGGTGAAAATGGCGTGGACTACGGTGAATGCTGGAAAAAAATACGCTCATCGCAATCGACCAATCGATTTTTTCAGCTCGATATGTGAGTTATCGATAGCTCAGAATCAGAAATCGAAACAGAATAAAAGATAAACAAATCAAAAACGAAAACAAATTCAAACTCGTGCTTTTTGTCTGAAAAGTTTGTGAAACTTTGGATCTAAAATGTTCGGCCCAGGATCTGCCCCCGTTCTAGTTCTCAGTAAGTATTTTTTCCGCCGGATTTTGATCATTTTCCCTTCAGAGCTTTATCTAACGCTTTGGGTTCTTTGTTTCAGGTTCAAATACCAAGCGAGATTCAGGCCGGAAAGTGCAGTTGGAAAACATCCAGGCTGGGAAGGTGGGAGACATTTTTTTAGCCAGTTTCCATTTTTTCTCTTATAAAAGCAGATCATTGGTACATTTTACCCTAAAAATTCATATTAAATTGAAAAAAAAAAAACCATATTCCTCAAATGCTTTTAAACAACACCCATATTTCATGAATCATGAACCCGGCACCACTCAGGCTGGGTGAGGTTAATGTGAGGAGGCGGGTAGCTTGTCAACGAATCTAGGGTAAAACAGAAGGTAAAGACCTAGGCTAGCCAGACCTTTTTTTTTTAAGATGAGTATTTCACCGCCTACATTAGACACATGTCTGTGTCGTAGCATGCCCGGCCCGCAGTACGGCTCTCCACTCTTATCAGATGGGCGAGAATAAACACAATACTTCCCATTTAGGTGCTGGGTCAACACGAGAACACCAGAAAGTAACCCTTTGAAATATTTGCAATAACATTTGCACTCGACAAAACGAGTGCAAATTTTTGTCGATGGTGTTAATCGAACCCGGGACCTTCTGCATGGCAAGCAAGCGCGTTACCACTGGACTAACCGTGCCCCTTTATAAATTTCGTTTTGATGCCACAACTAATTTATGGCTTTCGATTTTGGTATGATTGTTAGGGTAAAACCCTCTCTGACCCTACAGTACATTGACAGTAGTATAGTGACATTGAACCACTGGTTATGTAGCAGTCAAGATGCTTGCCTGGTAAACAGGATGGTGTGGGTTCAATCCCAGCCAAGGTATATGATTGTTTCTATGGAGCCCAGTAGAGAACATTTTTTTTTCTTTTTCAAAGTTGAGTGTTTCGTCGCCGTTTTTATTTCGTAGCAACCAGTCAGATCCCATGGAGTAGTGGTCACTGCACTCACCTTGCACGCGGGAGACCCGGGTTCGATTCCCGGCAGGGTCAAGAAATTAGTATCATGCAAATGATTGACCCCGTGACCGGATGTTGCGGGGCCCACTCTCAGACTCGTGAGGAAAATGAGTAGCTATGACATATAAATGCGCATAGCGACCGGGTTAATCGAACCCGGGACCTTCTGCATGGCAAGCAAGCGCGTTACCACTGGACTAACCGTGCCCCTTTATAAATTTCGTTTTGATGCCGGAACTTATTTATGCCTTTCGATTTTGGTATGATTGTTTCTATGGAGCCCAGTAGAGAACATTTTTTTTTTCTTTTTCAAAGTTGAGTGTTTCGTCGCCGTTTTTATTTCGTAGCAACCAGTCAGATCCCATGGAGTAGTGGTCACTGCACTCACCTTGCACGCGGGAGACCCGGGTTCGATTCCCGGCAGGGTCAAGAAATTAGTATCATGCAAATGATTGACCCCGTGACCGGATGTTGCGGGGCCCACTCTCAGACTCGTGAGGAAAATGAGTAGCTATGACATATAAATGCGCATAGCGACCGGTGGTAGGTAAATATTGGATGTTAGGATTATTGAGATATTGGGAAAAATCCTACAATGCTGCAGTGAGCAACAAAGTTGTGATATAATAACACAAAGAAACTGCATTTATTTCGTAGCAATGAAACAACTGCCACATTTTTTCTGATTTCCACAATCCACTAACCCGACCTACACTTGTTATCTGTGTCCCCAGCTGGGAGACGAGTACTTCTGTTACATCACCGAGTGTCAGGTGGGAAAAATCCTACAATGCTGCAGTGAGCAACAAAGTTGTGATATAATAACACAAAGAAACTGCATTTATTTCGTAGCAATGAAACAGCTGCCCCATTTTTTTTTTTCTGATTTCCACAATCCACTAACCCGACCTACACTTGTTATCTGTGTCCCCAGCTGGGTGACGAGTACTTCTGTTACATCACCGAGTGTCAGAACCCGAAGGCCTGCACCATACTGCTGCGTGGTGCATCCAAGGATCTGCTCAACGAGACAGAGCGTAACCTGCAAGACGCATTGCATGTGGCGCGCAACATTATGCTCGAACCTAAGCTAGTGCCCGGGGGTGGCGCAGTGGAGATGGCTGTATCGCATGTAAGTAGTTGTTTTCAAGACAACCTCCTTGACCGATAGGTTAGTGCATCCAAGGATCTGCTCAACGAGACAGAGCGTAACCTGCAAGACGCATTGCATGTGGCGCGCAACATTATGCTCGAACCTAAGCTGGTGCCCGGGGGTGGCGCAGTGGAGATGGCTGTATCGCATGTAAGTAGTTGTTTTCAAGACAACCTCCTTGGCCGAGTGGTTGTCACACTAGGCTTGCATGCAGGAGGCCCGGGTTTGATTCCCGGCGGGGCCGAGGTTTTTTTCGGCTCTGTGCTTGGAGTTCGGGGTGCACTCAGCCTCGTGAGGATAATTGAGTAGCTACTTCAATAGAGTAGCGACCAATGGCGGCATTACCAGTGCAAAGAGATTGATGATACGAGTAGATTGCATGCAGGAGGCCCGGGTTTGATTCCCGGCGGGGCCGAGGTTTTTTTCGGCTCTGTGCTTGGAGTTCGGGGTGCACTCAGCCTCGTGAGGATAATTGAGTAGCTACTTCAATAGAGTAGCGACCAATGGCGGCATTACCAGTGCAAAGAGATTGATGATACGAGTAGATGATATTGATAATTATAGTAGGTAAAGGAGGCACTGAAGTAGTAATGCTGTGATACCCACAAAATTTGTGAAGAAGCTCTCTGCTTTACCACAAAGAATAGAACAGATGCGCTTACTTGGTGATGTTTCAAAGTCATAGAGCAGTAGGTAAAGGAGGCACTGAAGTAGTAATGCTGTGATACCCACAAAATTTGTGAAGAAGCTCTCTGCTTTACCACAAAGAATAGAACAGTTGCGCTTACTTGGGTGATGTTTCAAAGTCATAGAGCAGGCAGGAAAAATGAGGACCAACGGAATTTTTCTTTTTCTTATACGACTTCTAGATCCCGAGATAAATCGATTTAAAAAATACCGGTAAATCGTGAACTTTGACGTCACGGCATACGCTCCCGTACACGATGTAGGGTAAAACCCTCTCTGACCCTACAGTACATTGACAGTAGTATAGTGACATTGAACCACTGGTTATGTAGCAGTCAAGATGCTTGCCCGGTAAACAGGATGGTGTGGGTTCAATCCCAGCCAAGGTTTGGAATTTTATTCCCCATATAATTGGAGAATTAGACCACAGTAATAGTAGCCTGCTGGTGGAGTAAAAGGGATGTTTCAGTCCTATGTGAGTAGTATAAAAAATTAGCATTGGTATTATTATTAAATAAAATAATAATAATAAAAAAAATAGTAGTTCTGTGAACTGTAGACCTTACTCAGATTCTTTTGCCCAAGCTGAGAAGAAGGTACGATTGAATGCTTATTCACATGTACCTATTGAATTAGAACAGAAGGGATACCTACATCTTATGTAATAAAAAAGGACAGAGAACAGGTTTTATTTACAATCTCTCAAAAGATTAAGAATGGTTCACCTTGAAAAAAAAAAAAACTCAAAAAATTAAAAATGGTTCCCCTTAAAAAAAAAAAAAAAAAAAAAAACAGTAGGTATATATTTCCCAAGAATTGGGGTCTTACAAGAAGAAGAAGAAGAAGAAGAAGAAGAAGAAGAAAAAAAGAATACAATGGTTTATGACTTTATTATGAATGAGTCACCTGTTGGACTCTGAAACGTGCAGAACACAAAATCCCCCTCAGTTCTGGCCCTTCTCACTTCTGGGACCCCAAATTTCAAGGATGAACATATCTTGATTCAATGAAGATGTGTAGGTACCAAATTTCATCAAAATCAGACCAGGCAAACAGAAGTTATAGCGGAACATCCAAAACAAATAAACAAACATCTAAACCAAATGCAAAATGGTTGAGTTAAAACATAGACCTCACTATCGTTTGGTCAATAAAGAGAATAATGGAATGTGTGAAATGTAACCTACAGCATTTTTGATGAAAATTTCTTTTATCTCAATCTTACACAGGCTATTGCAGAAGTCATTCGGACATGTCTGGGACCCCAAGCTATGCTGAAAATGTTGATGGATCCCATGGGAGGTATTGTGATGACAAATGACGGAAATGCAATTTATAGCGGAACATCCAAAACAAATAAACAAACATCTAAACCAAATGCAAAATGGTTGAGTTAAAACATAGACCTCACTATCGTTTGGTTAATAAAGAGAATAATGGAATGTGTGAAATGTAACCTACAGCATTTTTGATGAAAATTTCTTTTATCTCAATCTGACACACGGACATGTCTGGGACCCCAAGCTATGCTGAAAATGTTGATGGATCCCATGGGAGGTATTGTGATGACAAATGACGGAAATGCAATTCTTAGAGAAATCACAGTGCAACACCCAGCAGGTGAGATAATTTTACGAAGATAGAAGGAACTAAATTGGGTACTTCTTCAGAAGTCATGTCAGTTGAAAATTGCTCAAAAAAGACACAAATGAGCAGTGACCAGTGTTATTTTAGGGTTAGGTTAAACAAAAAAAAGGAGCTTTCTCAATTTGAGCAGTGACCAGTGTTGTTATTATTATAGGGTTAGGGCAAACACAGAAAAGAGCCTTCTTTTTCATTGTCATGGCTTCTGAATAATTACCCTAATTCTTATTCTTGTTGAGGGGAGAGAAAGAAATTTTAATACATTTATGTAACAGCAAGTAAACTTCTGGTACCATATATCACAGGACTTGATGAAATTTTACCTATCATTTTGTTTTATAGGTAAATCCATGATTGAGATAGCCCGTACACAAGATGAGGAGGTAGGTGACGGTACCACATCAGTCATTGTTCTGGCTGGAGAAATGTTGAACGTAGCGGAGAAGTTCCTGTCAGATCAAATGCACCCGACAGTTATCATTAAAGCCTATCGGTCTGCTCTTGAAGACATGGTCAATATTTTGGAGACCAAAGTTAGGTGAGTCACCTTCCTCTTTTACAATTTATCATTATGTCTATAAAACTAGATCACGTGTCAGGTATACCTGATCAGGCCTACCTGTAAGTGAATGGCTGGCCTAAGTTAAAAGAATCACAGCTCCCTCTATTCTCTATTAAACTTGAAAAAAAAAAAAAAAAATGCTAATAAAACAAATGGACCAAGTAGTTAAAGGGAATTTTGATAGGTAACTTGAAATCTTTACTCCAGCTGTTTTCTTTTGATGATGCTCCCTCATTGTCACCCTATTGGTCAGAAGGTTTCCTTGTATTCCAAGGAGATTTGGTCTCATCTACTACTGAGTACTAAGGATATAATTCTATACTTACTTAGTCTTCAAATTGAATTGTGTGCTTTGTGTTTGAATCGAACCCATGCTCTCCTGCACACCAGACAAACATCTTGACCACTGCCATTATGTTTTCAGCACCCCCCTGGACAAGTCAGACCGTTCCAAGCTGATTGAAGTGATCAAGGCATGTGTTGGCACCAAGTTCATTGGAAAGTGGTCAGATCTAGCGTGTAACATTGCTCTTGACGCAGTACAGACTGTCACTGTCGAGGAGAGTGGACGCAAGGAAATTGACATCAAACGATACGCCAAGGTGGAGAAGGTGAGAAAAACAAGTGTTCTTTATTATTGTTTGATTAAAAAAAGGAAACTGAAACAAAATCTAGCAAATCAAATCTCGAATTCTTTGTGATTAACCAGAGCTTTTTCATAACTTGTGTGGATATCACAGTGTGGATTCATAACTTGTGTGGATACTAAGTGCCTCCTTTGCAATCAATTTTCATATGTCAATAGGTAATAGATAATGCCGCCACTGGTCGCTACTCGATTAAAGGAGCTACTCAAATGTCCTCACGAGGCTGAGTGCACCCTGAACTCCATGCACAGAGCTGAAAAACTTCGTCCCCGCCGGTAATCGAACTTGGGACTTCCGGCGTGCAAGCCTAGTGTGATCAAGACCTTATCCATTACAGTTCCCTCTACCTATCAAACCTCTTTATTATTTTTTTTTACCCCTTTTTGGAGGTATAGCAGCAACCTATCCGCTTTATTATTATTGTATTATTTATTTTATTTTTTCCCCCCCACAGATCCCAGGAGGTACCATCGAGGACTCGTGTGTTCTGCGCGGCGTGATGCTCAACAAGGATGTGACGCATCCGAAGATGCGACGCCGCATCGAGAATCCCCGCATCGTTCTCCTGGATTGTACGCTGGAATACAAGAAGGGGGAATCACAAACCAATGTGGAAATCGTGAACGAGTCCGAGTTTACCAAGATATTGCAGCTGGAGGAGGAGTGTGACGCATCCGAAGATGCGACGCCGCATCGAGAATCCCCGCATCGTTCTCCTGGATTGTACGCTGGAATATAAGAAGGGGGAATCACAAACCAATGTGGAAATCGTGAACGAGGCCGAGTTTACCAAGATATTGCAGCTGGAGGAGGAGTACGTGGAGAAAGTGTGTAATGATATTATTGCGCTCAAACCTGACCTGATATTTACGGCAGCTGGAGGAGGAGTATGTGGAGAAAGTGTGTAATGATATTATTGCGCTCAAACCTGACCTGATATTTACAGAGAAAGGTGAGTTTAAGGTTTTAATGAACCACCTAAAAATTTCAGGAGAGCAAACAAAACTTTGGGCCTTGCACTTGGAATGTTGGGCCTTTTTTTTGAAGAGGTTGGCCAGAGGAAACTGTAAAAATAAAAGAGTAGCCAATGAAATTAAAATTTATTTTTTTTTTAAAGGCTTTATGGCAGGATTCTCACACAGTGAGCTCTTCCACCCAACCAAAGATAGGATAGTAAAAAGGGGAAAAAGAAAAATTAACGAAAGTGACTAGTGGGGTACGGTTTTTTTTTTTTTTTTTTTTTTTTTTTTTTTTTAAAAAAAAGGTTTTTTAAGGGGAACTGTAACTGCTAAGGGTCTTTACCTTCCGAAAGCAAAAAAAGGAAGAAAGACAGGATAAGGAAAAACGCCAGCCGTTCTGGAGAACACGAACCTTATCCGTTCAGTGGATAAAAATCCGCCCCGGGCGGGAATCGAACCGGCGCCTATAGCGCTTACAAGGCAGACGACTTACCAACTAAGCCTAACTAGGCTGGCACTAAGAAGACCAAAGACGTCGATTTTTTTTTTTTTTTTTTTTTTGAGGTATTTGCCAATTTTCTTTTAAATGTGTATTTTCGATTGATTTTTTTTTTTCCTTCAACTTTCCTATTGGAAAGCAGCAAATTTTTGGTCTGCTGTTAAAAATAAATCTGTATCTCCTCTTCTCTCCCCTCAGGTATATCGGACCTAGCGCAACACTTCCTACTCAAAGCGAACATCACCGCAATTCGACGCGTGCGTAAATCGGATAACAACCGCATTGCGCGTGCGTGCGGTGCGACCATTGTGAATCGTACGGAGGAGCTGAGAGAGGAAGACGTGGGCACCGGAGCGGGTCTGTTTGAAATCAAGAAGGTAAAGACCTAGGCTAGCCAGACCTTTTTTAAGGAGTGTTTCACCGCCTACATTAGACACATGTGGTCTGTGTCGTAGCATGCCCGGCCCGTAGTACGGCGAAAGATTGCAACCTCCTTGGGTTTCATCTAAAGGTCTTGTTGCCTGACCATCAGGACATTTTCCTACATGTCCCCCATATCCCAATATTCCCTAATAAAGTCATTAGGAACTGGATTTCAAGGCAAGACACAAGGGCAAATGAGTAGAATTCATAGAATAGAATAGAATAGAATAGAATAGAATATTATTAAATATGTTTATATTAGACATCCTAGGTTATAAAGTTATGAAATAGGTCGGATGTCGGGCAAATGAAACGAGTCGGATAAGATCAAAACCGGAACGTGTATCCATTGTATCATATAAAGGTAATAAGTTTTGTAGTTACCTATTTCATAACTTTAGAATAGAATATACCTTGTTTATCCTGCCATAGGAACATTTATGGCCGATTTTACCAATGAGGGTTGACAGACATAGTGTCAGGTGTTTTCTTTGATGTCAAACAATTGATTTACACGTGCCTGTGTTTCTTTAGATAAACTAACTCTCATAATATTGGGCGGTACTTGTGGATTTTCTATGGGTAATGTCATTAATTAATTTCAATTGCACTCCCACAGTAATTAATTATAATTAAAATATGTAATTGTTAATCCTCTTATTATCGTATTAGTGAGGAAAAATTTGGATTTGTTCTTTTTACATATTTCCTACACACCTAGTTAGGTACTTACCCTATTCAAGTTACGCGCGTGGCTAGTTTAATC
This sequence comes from Diaphorina citri, assembly GCF_000475195.1. Taxonomy (NCBI): domain Eukaryota; kingdom Metazoa; phylum Arthropoda; class Insecta; order Hemiptera; family Psyllidae; genus Diaphorina; species Diaphorina citri. Next base: position 32,791 of record NW_007378940.1, on the reverse strand, counting down.
AATGGAGCTATAAAAATACGAGGTAGGTAGGTAAGTATTTGAAAAATAATAATATAAGTAGAAGTAGGTAATAAAAAAATACCTACATAAAATTAACAAAAATAACATTAAATTTAAATGAGATTCCTCAGGGGTCTAATACCTATTTGCTTTAGTACCGAAATTTCAAAATTGGGTCAAAGTTGTTAACCCCCCCGGATTAAAATTAATAATGTAGATACTCCAAAAACGCCAAATTAATACTTATAAATATTCATTTGGGAAACGGAGTTATTTTCATGACTCAATATTTCACAGTTAAAACCATTATTTTACCCCAAAGATTACCTATGTTAAAATGCTAAAATATTCATTTTGTTTAAACCCTTTCATATTGTTGAATTAAATTCAGTGTCAAATATAAGCCCATTTCATTATATCATTTCCCAAGTTTAATTTAACGTAAATTTCTGGCATGAATGGGATTTGAAGAAGTATGTAGGTAGGTAGCTAGCTTTAATTTGCTCTGTTTGTTGTAGGCTTGTAGGTCCCTTTTGGTAAGCCTCTCAATCAGCCCTGGGGTGATTGTTTTAGGATATGACATTTGGTTTTTACTCAACCTTTGCTTTTTATTTAGGAAGTGAATTTCAAGCTGGTGTCCTCCCTGTTTTAAGCCCACAGCCCGACTTTTAGTGTCTACCTGTATACCTACCTATTTTATTTGTTTGCTGTACCTTCTCGTGGGTAGGTATAAGGCACCTTCTGAGTCTGAGTTATTGGGACTCATTTGCCCGTGAATTTTAATCTTGTGAGGAACGAAAGTTGAAAAGTCTTATTTCAGTTTGTAGGTACATAAATCCGTAAATGTTGACGTTGGTTTAGTTAGGTGCAAATCTACTAAAGGTTTTAATGCTTTCATTATGTTGTACGTACGTCTTATTATATTGTAGTGTAGTGTTGTACTTTGTACCTAATGTATTCGAGTAAAAGATTTAATACCTCACTTTTCCAGGTTTTCACTGAGCTTCATTTAATAAATACAAATAATAAAAAAAAAAAGAATTCAGACAGAGTATGTTTATAGCGTTAATCACTTTCACAGCTTCCCTTATTATTATTATTATTTATGTTGAAATTTCACCCCGCGGAAAACAAGATTTCTCCATTAATAAATTGCGCCATCCTTCCATGTTCCATTGATAGAAAAACATGAAACCATATACTCAAGCATTATAAAAAGCATAACAAAAACATAACCCAGTAACCCTCTTATTACATCACGGATGTACGAAATTTCAGAAAACGCACACAACACAACGGGCGGGCAATGGAGGTTTCGACCTAAAATGTGTATTGGAGATTTGGCACACACAAAACAACACATTAATTTGTATTTTACATTCGCGCGCACGAAAATATTCATGAAACTATACCCAAATCAACTGAGATTATTATTATTATTATTATTATTTTTTTTTTTTTACGCGAACAAAAATATATCGACAAAAAACCGGGAGTTTTTGTTTAAATCACAAAACTATCGAAACTGCCTGTACGAAAAAAGTAAAAAAACGAAGATTTTTGTTTGTTTCTCTGACACAACTCTATCAAGAGCAAGATCATGGGCCATTCTATTCTCAGAGCTCAGACCTCACTGTAGAGATGTGTAAAGACTGACTGACTGAATTAAAAGACTTGAATCCCACACAAAGACTGAATGACTTAAACAGTCCCTACTCAAAATACCCAGTCCCAGTCCCAGTCCCAAAACGCCAAAACTCCCAATCCTAAGATTTGAATTCGATTGAATTGAATGAGAAGTTTATATTCTTTTCGGAGTTTTCGGCAATCTCCGTTTACGAATAATAACGAAGAAACAAAACGGTTGTTAAAAAATTGTCTTGATTGTGAATCGGAATCGAACTTACTTCTAGCATTTAGCATTAAAAAATAGTAAATACTTAAATAGATAGAGAAATGCATTTTGCATTACCGGAACTTGGCCTGACACACTACCGTGCGGCGAGTGGGGGAATGTCTACTAGGTAAATGGAGCGATCTGATTGGTTACGCTGAGATGCGAGGACTGCTTCTATACAATCACTCTAGATTTCAATCCCAGTCTTTCCAGTCCCTGTGTACAATCCCAAGCATGTACCATGTAGGTACCTACTGGGTTTGTTGAGATTTTACACAGGGACTGGAAAGACTGGGACTGAATTAAAAGATTCAACTCCCAGGGCGGACTTGATTGTAATGAATTAAATCAACCTTGGGACTGGGATTTCGCATCTCTAGAAGGTACAAGTTACCTAGAGGGGCGTTAAAAGATTCAACTCCCAGGGCGGACTTGATTGTAATGAATTAAATCAACCTTGGGACTGGGATTTCGCATCTCTATTTCTGGGCATTGTTTTTTTTTGTCACTTGTTTAAAATTTTGAAAAACCGCGCTTCCCCGACAGCATGGAACTCGATGATATTGTGTCCGGGTCCAAGAAGAAGAAGGACGAGAACCAGAACCAGGCTGCTCAGCCTACCGAGGAGTCGATGAGAGAATAACGTGGTCCCGGGAACGTCCCCCCCCGGAGAGGTCCAGAGACCAGTTCAGCTAGGGCCGGGGTCAAAAATGGGGGATTCCACCAATGACTTGAGAGATTTCACTAATTTGAGAATTTTTAATGATCCAAAAAGGAGGAGTTTTTTTTTACTCCCTTTTGGATTTTGGATCATTAAAAATTCTCCCATTAAGTCATTGGTGAAATCCACCATTAAATCATTGGTGAAATCCACCATTAAATCATTGGTGAAATCCACCATTAAATCATTGGTGAAATCCACCGAAAGTGTGTTTAAATTTTTAAACTTGATTTAACTCTACCACCATTAAATCATTGGTGAAATCCACCATTAAATCATTGGTGAAATCCACCATTAAATCATTGGTGAAATCCACCATTAAATCATTGATGAAATCCACCATTAAATCATTGATGAAATCCACCGAAAGTGTGTTTAAATTTTTAAACTTGATTTAACTCTCGGGTTAACCAATCAGATTGCTTAAACCGAGAGTAAAACTTCCTTGGTGGCCCCAGCCTTAATGAGTCATTTATGACCAGGACATCATTGTGCAGAAAAGAACCACCCAAGAGGGAAATTGCCTTATGGGTGGTTCTTTTCTGCTTAATACTGTCCAATCATAATTATAGGTAGGGTAAGTGTACCATTTATTCGCCCACCTGCCAACATTTATTTTTCTAATTTTTGTTTTTATGACTACAATTTTGGAATACCACTGGTTCGATAGCATTCTTTAAGCCCCTTCTTTTGATGAAATTGGATATTGAAAAAGTTCGTCCAGTTCAGACTTATGTGGCGTAGACCCACAGGTGGGCCAATAAATTGTACGTTTTTTAGACGGGCGAATAAATGGTACACTTACCCTCGTCTGTCTGTCGGTCGGTCTGTCTGTCCCCATAGAAGGACTTATCCAAACCTAGTTCTTTTTACTCTGGTAATGTCACTACTCAATATTCTTACTCTGGTAATGCCGCTACTGGTCGCTTCACTTACCTTGTAACCTGGTAGCAGAGCGTGTCGTGTTATATATTTGTTATATTATTGCGGATTCTGCTCTACCTCGTGGCTATTACTTGGTCTCCATGGTTTCCGTCTTGATGGCTGCCGACTCTTCTTCTTCTTTCTTATCCTTCTTCACTCCACCTGAATGAGACAAAATTTAAAATACACACCCTTTTATTCCATAAAAACAGACAATATCCTGCCAGTCTAGTTATCTTGGAGGGTAAAACAGCAGCAGGCAAGTATACTGGTATACAATCAATCAAACAAAATTGTGTTTCCCAGGCTCAGAGTAAGAATAACATAGAGGGAGCGTTTGGGTCTTTATACATATCAAGGTCGAAGGACAGTTCACGAACAGCTGACTAACCAAAATTGTTTAGTCACATGACTTTACTCTTCTCTCATTGGTGGAAAATTATTGAAATCTTTGTTTACATTTTGCAGTCCCGGTCTGTGTTTTCAATTTCCCCCGATTTCTGAATGGTTTTATGAATTTTCAAAGTCAATAATGGATAAATAAGATAAGATACCCATCGAATTTACTTAGAAGTTGTTAAAAGTAAGAGTTTCATAAAACCTGCCTCGGTGGCGTAGTGGTCAAGACGCTCGCCTGGTAAACAGGAGGGCGTGGGTTCGATCCCAGCCGAGGCATGGAATTTTATCCTCATTTATTTGAGATTTTGACCACATAATAATGGAGCTCTAAGGGTTAGGTGGTAGAAAACGCCTCCGGCGTTAACCTCGCCTAGTGGTTACCTTCCACTCAAGAGTCTATTATTATTATTAACTCTCGGGTTAACCAATCAGATTGATTAAACCGAGAGTAAAACTTACTTTGTGGCCCCAGCCTTAATGAGTCATTTATGACCAGGACATCATTGAGCAGAAAAGGACCACCCAAGAGGGAAATTGCCTTATGGGTGGTTCTTTTCTGCTTAATACTGTCCAATCATAATTATAGGTACATCTTGGTTCACTTCCACACTATTTGTGAAGCAATCACAGTCACCTAAATATTGCTTTTATATATTTTTTGATACTCCTCTTTGCAACAAATTATTAGTTTCCTTTTTTTTCACTAACACGTTTAAAAAAACCCCTTCTAACAAATTTTCCTTGTTATTTACTGTATTTGCCTTTTTTTTATAATAAAAAGTTGTGTCAAGCTTGAAAGAATTGATTAAATTATTATTTTATTGATCTCTTCTAAAATATCACGTTTTCTTTTTTTTTTCTAGTTTCAAGAATTTGAGCCTATTTTAAACTAAAAGTTAGTCAGCCTAGTTAGCTTGGTTGGTAGCGCGTCTGGCTTGTAAGTTCTAGGTCGTGAGTTTGATTCCCTCCCAGGCCGCCCTTTTCAAGGCAAACATATATGTTTTTTTTTTCCTCAGAACGGCTGGCTTTCTCCTATCCTGTCTTCCTTCTCTCTTCGATTTCGGGACGATAAGACCTTAGACGTTCCCTCTATCAAACCTAAAAAAAGCTAACTTTTCGTCATTTGAAAAAAGAACTCAATTGCTAGAATGGATGATAAATAAAGATCTTTGCATCGTTTTATTCGAAATAAATGTCACTATGCACTCGAAGTTTCGTAGGTTATGCCTACATGGGGCTACAATAGTCAAAAACTTAAAAGTCCTTAATTTTTAAAAAGAAAAAAGTTTAGAAAGATTACAAATAGAAAGTGGTTATTTGACCCTCCCAAGGGATCTAATTGGTGGATGAAACCTCGAGAGTTAGGTTAGTTAGATCTGCCAGCCAATAAGGGCCGGGTAAACAAAGTAAGTTTAAACTCAAACTTAAATTTTAATCTTGGTTCAAGCTATCTGATTGGCTAAAGAAATTCAATTTTTAAAAAATCAACCAATCAGATTGTTTAATCCGTGAGGTTAACTTTAAAACCGAGTTTAAATTCACTTTGTGGACCCCAGCCTGAGAGAATTTTTGGTAGGGACGTCTAACCACTTGTCAAAATATCTAGTATGAAAAAAGGCGTATTTTTCTTCTGGGATATTTTTCCTTAACTTTATCCACCATTAACAGAGCTTTCTGTGTTCTAAGAAAGAAAATATCTAATAATTATAATAATCTAATCTTGGTTTTCTTTACTACCACGCCATTTACAACTTTTAAAACTAAAATTCCCATTTTTGAATGAATACTTTCCTTCTTATAGGACAAGGAAAGTAAAAAGGGCGATTTTGTGAAAAACGCAGAAAAAACTTCCCGGAGAGGAAAACACCAAAAAGAAAAAAAAAAACCATTTTCTTCAAACAATCCTCTGGGAGTTCTGACAAAGGTCAAAGAAACAAACAAATATAGGGGTGGTATTTGAAAGCAAAAAGATAGTCAAATTATATAATAAATCTAAAATACAATATTTTACGAGAGTAGAGCTGTATTTTATTATGTGACTTTTTATCAATCATCATACGAAATTTCTCTTTGAACTAGTTTGGACTGGCAGCGCGTATGGTGGTGCCATTACGTCCAAACTAGCCCAAAGAGAAATTTCGTATGATGACTGAAAAAAAGTCACATAGTTAAAATACATCTAAAATTTCAAGAGAACTGTATTTCACCATTATTCTTCAATACACGTTGGAGTCAAGCGATTTTCATGAGGATCTCGGTACCCCTTGTAGCCTGGTTAGAAAAAAAATAACCACTCTTTTGGCTACACTACTCAGTCCAGTAGTCAGATCCTAAATTATAATGACTAATGTTGTAAAAAAAATAACCACTCTTTTGGCTACACTACTCAGTCCAGTAGTCAGATCCTAAATTATAATGACTAATGTTGTTGTTGTTGTTGTTTGCAAATGTAGGGTTATTTGGCTACTAGGTCATTTTACCAATAATGACTAATAAACAAATATAAATCCTACAGTGGGGCAAAGATTGAAATGACATGTGGATTTCCCTATACTCGATACCCAGGTCAACCTCGGATTGAACTCAATCCTGAGACAATCCACGGTGATAAAACTCGACCTGAGAGCTCAAAAAGAAAATCGAATCATGCCGCTCAAGTCAAACAGACTTCCAGGTAGCCATGTTTCTAAGTTTCTATTGCTTACAAGACCATCACGTCCTAAATCACTACTTGTCTGGATAAGAGTAAAATTGTCTTCCTGCTGCTGCTCTTGCTGCTACTGCCATCTGAGAGTAAAATTGTCCTGCTGCTGCTATCTGAAATCACCAACAGACAACGAAAAGTAATGACATGTCTAGGCCGTTCCAGGTAGCCATGTTTCTAAGTTTCTATTGCTTACAAGACCATCACGTCCTAAATCACTACTTGTCTGGATAAGAGTAAAATTGTCCTCCTGCTGCTCTTGCTGCTACTGCCATCTGAGAGTAAAATTGTCCTGCTGCTATCTATCTGAAATCACCAACAGACAACGAAAAGTAATGACATGTCTAGGTCTAGTGAAATTTTCTGTACGAAAACCAGAACGGTCTGTTAAGTAATGACATGTCTAGGTCTAGTGAAATTTTCTGTACGAAAACCAGAACGGTCTGTTAAATGGCAGTGGAATACGTAAAATCAATGTCGGGTATCTAAGCATTTAGATCCTCGACAAAACCTGTGGTTGGGGGGAAGAGCTCCTTTTGGAGAATCCTGCCACATTAAATAAAGCCAGAAAAAAAAATGCCTAATTAAGCTTGGGGGGTAGAGCGTCTACCTTGTAAAGCGCTAGGCGGCCATGCCTTTTCTACAAGTTTGGCCATGCCTCGGGATGAACTAGCGGTATTCCGGAGCGAAGCGACGGAATTCAGATAGTTTGAAATAAGAACTCAAGTGCTAGAATGGATGATAAAGTCTAGTTATCTCATCGTTTTATTCGAAATAAATGTCACTATGCACTCGAAGTTTCGTAGGTTATGCCTACATAGGGCTACTATAGTCAAAAACTTAAAAGTAGGTCCTTAATTTTTAAAAAGATAAAAAGTTAAGAAAGATTACAAATAGAAAGTGGTTAGTGGTCCCTCCCAAGGGATCTGATTGGTGGATGAAACCTCGAGAGTTAGGTTAGTTAGATCTGCCAGCCAATAAGGGCCGGGTTAACAAAGTAAGTTTAAACTCAAACTTAAATTTTAATCTTGGTTCAAGCTATCTGATTGGCTAAAGAAATTCAATTTTTAAAAAATCAACCAATCAGATTGTTTAATCCGAGAGGTTAACTGTTAAACCGAGTTTAAATTCACTTTGTGGACCCCAGCTGGAGAGAATTTTTGGTAGGGACGTCTAACCACTAGTCAAATATGTAGTATGTTTAAAAAAGGTGTGTTTTTCTTCTGGGATGTTTTTCCTTAACTTCATCCACCATTAACAGAGCTTTCTGTGTTCTAAGAAAGAAAATACCTAATAATTATAATAAATCTAATCTTGGTTTTCTTTGTAAACAAAAAAAAGGAGCTTTCTCAATTTGAGCAGTGACCAGTGTTGTTATTATTATAGGGTTAGGGCAAACACAGAAAAGAGCCTTCATTTTCATTGTCATGGCTTCTGAATAATTAACCTAATTCTTATTCTTGTTGAGGGGAGAGAAAGAAATTTTAATACATTTATGTAACAGCGACACAGAAAAGAGCCTTCTTTTTCATTGTCATGGCTTCTGAATAATTACCCTAATTCTTATTCTTGTTGAGGGGAGAGAAAGAAATTTCAATACATTTATGTAACAGCGAGTAAACTTCTGGTACCATATATCACAGGACTTGATGAAATTTTACCTTTCATTTTGTTTTATAGGTAAATCCATGATTGAGATAGCCCGTACACAAGATGAGGAGGTAGGTGACGGTACCACATCAGTCATTGTTCTGGCTGGAGAAATGTTGAACGTAGCGGAGAAGTTCCTGTCAGATCAAATGCACCCAACAGTTATCATTAAAGCTTATCGGTCTGCTCTCAATTCCATACCTCGGCTGGGATTGAACCCACGCCCTCCTGTTTACCAGGCGAGCGCCTTGACCACTACACCACCGAGGCAGGTAATGACTCATTCATGAATTCTCTGTGGTGAAGCAGAGAGCTTCTTCACAAATGTTGTGGGTATCACAGAAGTGCCTCCCTTACTATTGATTCTCATCTACTCTTATCATCAATCTTTACCGTGGTAATGTCGCCACTGGTCTCTACTTGATTAAAGTAGCTACTTAATTGTCAATTGTCCTCACAAGGCTGAGTGTACCCCGAACTCAAAGCACAGAGCCGAAAAACACCTTGGCCCTCTACTCTTATCATCAATCTTTACCGTGGTAATGTCGCCACTGGTCTCTACTCGATTAAAGTAGCTACTTAATTGTCCTCACGAGGCTCAGTGTACCCCGAACTCCAAGCACAGAGCCGAAAAACACCTTGGCCTTCTACTCTTATCATCAATCTTTACCGTGGTAATGTCGCCACTGGTCTCTACTCGATTAAAGTAGCTACTTAATTGTCCTCACGAGGCTGAGTGTACCCCGAACTCCAAGCACAGAGCCGAAAAACACCTTGGCCTCCGCCGGGAATCGAACCCGGGACCTCCGCCCAGCGCAGACAAGTCTAGTGTGATACCCACTCGGCCACGGAGGCTGCTAAATTTGATCTGTGTGTTCTGTATTTGTATTCCAGGTGAAACCACGTTCGGTATTAACGGTGAGACCGGGGACCTGGTGGACATGAAGACCCTCGGCATTTGGGAACCGCTCACCGTCAAACTTCAAGTGTACAAGACGGCAGTGGAGACCGCCATCCTCCTGTTGAGAATCGATGATATTGTGTCCGGGTCCAAGAAGAAGAAGGACGAGAACCAGAACCAGGCTGCTCAGCCTACCGAGGAGTCGATGAGAGAATAACATGGTCCCGGGTCCCCCCCGGAGAGGTCCAGAGACCAGTTCAGCTAGGGCCGGAGTCAAAAATGGGGGATTCCACCAATGATTTGAGAGATTTCACTAATTTGAGAATTTTTAATGATCCAAAAAGGAGGAGTTTTTTTACTCCCTTTTGGATTTTGGATCATCAAAAATTCTCCCATCAAGTCATTGGTGAAATCCACCATTAAGTCTTTGGTGAAATCCACCATTAAATCATTGGTGAAATCCACCATTAAGTGAAATCCACCATTAAGTCTTTGGTGAAATCCACCATTAAATCATTGGTGAAATCCACTGAAAGTGTGTTTAATTTTTTAAACTTGATTTAACTCTCGGGTTAACCAATTAGATTGCTTAAACCGAGAGCACTTTGTGGCCCCCAGCCTTAATGAGTCATTTATGACCAGGACATCATTGTGCAGAAATAGTCACATGACTTTACTCTTCTCTCATTGGTGGAAAATTATTGAAATCTTTGTTTACATTTTGCAGTCCCGGTCTGTGTTTTCAATTTCCCCCGATTTCTGAATGGTTTTATGAATTTTCAAAGTCAATAATGGATAAATAAGATAAGATACCCATCGAATTTACTTAGAAGTTGTTAAAAGTAAGAGTTTCATAAAAAAGCAGAAATAATGTTTCAAAATTTCTGTATCATCCTACCGAGGAAATAATTCATGGTCCGGCACTGGTACCAAATCAGCTGATATATAACCTTCGATTTGAAAAGTGTCTTTCGTTTTGGTCCCAAACGCTCCCTCTATGTTATTCTTACTCTGAGTTCCCAGGTCAAAATCTGATTCTAAAACATGCTAGCTGATAGAGTAGCCTTCAAACTGTCGGTCTACTTAGCTTGCAGGGTAGCGCGTCTACCTTGTTAGCGTTAGCGCTAGCTAGGGCGTATTTTATCCTCAACAAGTAAGGTTCGTTCTCGGAACGGCTTTAACTCACCATCTTCCTTCTCTTTTATCCTCAACAAATAAGGTTCGTTCTCGGAACGGCTCTAACTCACCATCTTCCTTCTCTTTTATCCTCAACAAATAAGGTTTTCGTTCTTGGAACGGCTCTAACTCACCATCTTCCTTCTCTCCACTGGATGTAATCTAGAAGTCGTAGAAGAAAAAGAAAAATTCCGTTGGTCCTCATTTTTCCTGCTCTATGACTTTGAAACACCACCCAAGTAAGCGCATCTGATCTATTGTTTCCCAGGTCAAAATCTGAATTCTAAAACATGCTAGCTGTTAGACTATCGCCTTGAAGACAGTCGATCTATTTAGCTTGCAGGGTAGCGCGTCTACCTTGTTAGCGCTAGCGCTAGGTCGGGCGTATCCTCAACAAATAAGGTTCGTTCTCGGAACGGCTCTAACTCACCATCTTCCTTCTCTCCACTGGATGTGTCTCGTCTGCGTTTCCTGTTGGCAGATCGGGAACCTCCAAATCCACGCTTGAGCTTCAACTGCTCCATACCCAGCAACTTGTGAATCTGCAAATAGCAAACCAATATGTATTTGAGAGAAAGTTCAAATGCAATAGGTATCAAATTCGAACAAAAAAAGTTCACTCTGAAACGTGCCAACCACAAAATCGAACCCGCTCAGTTCTGGGACATTCCTGTTGGCAGATCGGGAACCTCCAAATCCACGCTTGAGCTTCAACTGCTCCATACCCAGCAACTTGTGAATCTGCAAATAGCAAAACAATATGTATTTGAGAGAAAGTTCAAATGCAATAGGTATAAAATTCGAACAAAAAAAAGTTCACTCTGAAACGTGCCAACCACAAAATCGAACCCGCTCAGTTCTGGGACGCCAAATGGCAAATTTAATACATCAGTAAGATCCTTGAAGATCTTACTAATGTATTAAATTTTCTTGATCTTATTAACTAATGTTCTTATAATATAAGATGTATCAAATTTCATCAAAATCGGACCAGGCAATCGCGAGTTATAGCGTTACTAACATTCAACACATCCAAACCAAATGCAAAACTGTCGAGTTAAAACGTAGACCTTCACTTCGTTCGGTCAATTACAGTTAAAAAAAAAAGGGAAGGCTTCCCACGTACCTGATGGAACGCCATCTGTCGCAGTCCAATCTGGGCGGCCACGGTGACATCCTCGCGGTCCTGCGCCGGCATATTGGCCAGAGCGTCCCGCGGTTCTTTCTCGCACGGGTCGAGCAGTCCCGGCCCGGACTCCAACAGGAGGCCGGAGGCCACAGCTTCAAACACGCGGCGGAGCGCGTCCCCCGGGCTAAGCGGTAGACCGGCACTGGCGATGACCTTCTCAACCAGTAGCTCGAGTGCCCACGGGTTGATCAGGTTCCATGCCTGACCGAGGTGACGTAGGAGGCGGATGATCATCACGCAGCTCTGCTGAGGCTCGGCCTTTGCCTGAACGAGAGGGAGGGGGAAAATGGAATTAAATACACGAAATGGACATTTTAATACTACTTGTAGTCAACTCGAAACTCATAAATATAAAATAGGTACATTGACATGAAATAATGACTTATACTCTTCACTGTATCAATCATCATTTCATCTCAATTCATAACCGAGTCCTCCATCAAGGAGATAAAATAGATTACTTTCCTTCTTCCTATAGGTATAGGACAAGGAAAGTAAAAACTACTGTTCAAATTCTATGTATTTTTTAAATGAAGGCACAATTTTGCCAATAACAATAACATAGCTATACTTAGTTATTTAGGGCAGATTTTACCACAGAGAGTTTTTAGTCAATCTAGACTAATCTAGAGTTTAAAACCCAGGAAGACCGAAAACTATTTTTCCCTCGATTTTTTTTTTTTTTTTTTAAATGTAAAAGCACAAACACATATTTTTGCCAAACTAAATCAGAACAAAAGAGCATCTTCTTGACAATCTATCTTATCAGTTGCAACACGTATACCTAGTGTCTAGCCATCTGGAGGCCGAAATCTACTGACACGTGTTTGGTGTTACATATATGTAACGCCAGGACTTGAAGGGTTAAGAAATATTGGCCTGTGTAAATCAAATGGGTGACGTCAAAGAAAACCCTTGACACTAAGCCAACTCTCTGTGGTAAAACCTGCCAATAAAGGTAGGATCACACTTTTTGCCTCGATGCCAAAATGTTTGTCCAAACAGTACCAAAGAGTCTGATTCCCTAGAGCTAGAAACTATCAACCCCCTTTGCTGCAGCTACACCGCTATAGCGACAACAAGTGTGACCCCCAAATGTAGAGAAATTTGGTGTTTGGTGATGGGCATTTCTGATGTTTGCCAAAGAACATCATTTGATGGCAAATGACAAATATTTGGCACTATGCCAATTAGACACTATGCCGGTGTGACTTTTTTTTAGATTCAACCAAGGGGATATGAATTTTCAACTTCAACTGTTAAATGGTGATTAGTGATTACCCACAGAAACCCATGTATTAAAACATCTCCCCTAACTTGAAAGATAGACTCTTTAATTCTTGGTATATTTTCATCAAAAATAGAAAATTTTTCCTCAGAGGCCCTCTATCAGATAACCATTGAAAATACGTAGGTGGCCAGCGGCAGCAAGTGTGGACGTCCAAAATGGAATCTCTTTGGTTCAGCCATGTTGAATCTAAAAAAAAGTCACATAATAAAATAAGGCTATATTTGGCAATATGCCAGATAGTGTGATCTTAGCTTGATGAAGACTATCACTCGTATTTTATTTATATTAATAATAAATAAAAATTACTCTCAAAAAGTGGAGCCAAATTTCATCGGATTTTAGTTTGGGTCATTATAATAATTGTTATTAAGTTTTATTAAAACCGGAATTGATTTTGTATTTTTATTAAAACTCTCATTAATATTTTAATAAAAATTAAAATTGACATTTTGACGTTCAAAGCAATTCCGTACAAGTGTAAAATTGATTCCAAGTTCAAGGACAGATTTCTAACCTGGACTGATTAGAAAGAAGAAAAAAAAAGTGTGATAAAATGATTTAAGAAATAAATTTGATAGACTGCATGAGAATCAAAGGAAAGGAGAAAGAAAAATGGGACAAGGGACCACTTTTCTTTTTGCCACTTTCTTATATGCAAGTATTTTTTTCTCTCTCACAGAAGTCATTTTCGGACACGGAGACTGCTGAATAAAACCCGTAAAAAAAGTTCACAGGGTCACAGTGATAACTGAATACTCGTATTATTAGTGTGAATAGGAAACGGAACAAATTGCATTTGTCTCGTACATTTTGAGACGAGACAACAAATGACCATTTCTTGTCGTATAGTTACTACTTCGCTTCAGAGGGAGCAACTTGACATATAAAGGTGTGTTCACACATAGTCGACCATCGATCGATGTCCGTGGACCATGTGTGGACACATCTTAAAAATACTACTACCTCAGTGGGCGCCACCTGACGGGAAAATAGAGAATCAGGGTTTGTCTTTTTGTTTATAATAACAGAGAGTTACCTACCTCAGTGGTGCAGTTGTTAACGCGTTGGACTTTGGATCTGGAGGTTGGTGGTTCGAGTCCAAGTCAAGTCATAAAATTTTATCTAGGTGTAATAATCGGGGAAAGATATTTGTGACAAGCTTTTCAGTATGCTTAACACAATTGAAAATTCCATCCTTCCTTATTTCCTTCATAATAATGCTCATTTTGGTTCTGGTTCAGAGCAAGGAACTTAGTTAGTTGTACCTAAAACCTAATTATTTAAATGATAAAAAAAAGTAGCCTCCGTGGCCGAATGAATATCACACTAGGTTTGCACTCCGGAGGTCCCGGGTTCGATTCCCGGCGGGGTCGAAGTTTTTTTCGGTTCTATGATTGGAGTTCGGGGTTCACTCAGACTCGTGAGGACAATTGAGTAGCTACTTCAATCGAGTAGCGACCAGTGGCGACATTAGGTACCAGTATAAAATGATGACCCGAGTAAATGAGAATTAATAGTAAAGGAGGCACTGAAGTAGTAATGCTGTGATACCCACAAAAGTTGTGGAGAAGCTCTCTGCTTTACCACAAAGAATAGAACAGTTGCGCTTACTTGGGTGATGTTTCAAAGTCATAGAGCAGGAAAAATGAGGACCAACGGAATTTTTCTTTTTCTTCTACGACTTCTAGATACTTTTTTCGGTTCTATGATTGGAGTTCGGGGTTCACTCAGACTCGTGAGGACAATTGAGTAGCTACTTCAATCGAGTAGCGACCAGTGGTGACATTAGGTACCAGTATAAAATGATGACCCGAGTAAATGAGAATTAATAGTAAAGGAGGCACTGAAGTAGTAATGCTGTGATACCCACAAAAGTTGTGGAGAAGCTCTCTGCTTTACCACAAAGAATAGAACAGTTGCGCTTACTTGGGTGATGTTTCCAAAGTCTTAGAGCAGGAAAAATGAGGACCAACGGAATTTTTCTTTTTCTTCTACGACTTCTAAATATCGAGATTTTTTTTTTTTTTTTTTTTTTTTTTTGTAGTGTATAAAAACAAACGGGCGGGACATCGCGTTTTCGAAAACCGTACGGAAAGTTGTGCAACCACCGTAAGGTAATTTCGTTACTACGAAACTTCGCGGAACAGTAAAATCGACATTTATATAAGACCAACCACTCCCTATCAGGTGTACCAGTCAGTTCTACCTGGTAGTGAGTGACTGACTAACACGTCCCCTAACGAGGTGCAATACGAAGAGGAACCGCTCCCAGGTAGGATACCAACTTGCCAGGTAAAGCCCCAGCGAAGGGAAGTGAAAATAAAATGAACTTTATTTATTTCTATAATGATCATAACAGATAGGGATTGAATGATCTACCTTGTAAAGCGCTAGGCCGCGGATTCGATTCCCGCCCGGGGCGGATTTTATCCTGATGGGATAATGTTCGTTCTCGGAACGGCTTGGCTTTCTCCTATCCTGTCTTCCTTCTCTCTTCGATTTCTGAGACCTTCGTAGTTACAGGTCTCTCTGTCAAAACCTCTTAAAGGAGAAGAAGAAGGAAAAAAGAAAAAAAACATTTCATTGGCTACTCCCTGGTAGTGAGTGACTGACTAACACGTCCCCTAACGGGGTGCAATACGAAGAGGAACCACTCCCAGGTAGGATACCAACTTGCCAGGTAAAACCCCGGCGAAGGGAAGTGAAAATAAAATGAACTTTATTTATTTCTATAATGATCATAACAGATAGGGATTGAACGAGACATATGGCGGGGGTTCAAGGGTAATCTCACATTGTTTTACGCTGAAGATCACATCACAAACCGTCGGTACATCTCACTGCTAGCAGCTTTCAATCTTGTACGCAAGGTGTCGCGTTTATATCAAATCAAGCGTGCCGGGAGGCGCGCGAGCGTCAAGAGTTCGAAGTAAATTTTCAACACGAAGTGTTCTTGGGGAGGATTATTTTGACAACAACCAAGTCTCCCACTTGAAATGTTTACTCGGTATTTCGTGAAGAACCGTGCGATAACATTGTACGATAATGGAGAGTTTTTGCAACCAAAATTGGCGTCCCGTTAACTGAACTCTTTACCGTTATTTGAGGAAAACTCGTTCATTTCTCTACATAGGTACGCAGAAATGTGTTTTCGTCAAATAACGTTAAAGAGTATCAAACATAAACCAATTATAGCCAGGTCCACAAATTGAGTTTAAACTAAGTAGGTTTAACTCTCAGATAAGCAATCTGATCGTTTGATTAAAAAAATCTAAAAATTTAATCAATCAGATTGCTTAAAGTGAGATTAAATCTTAAAGGGAGTTTAAACTCACTTTGTGAACCCGGCCCTTAAGCTTTTACATCAATACTTGTACGAGTATAATTATCGATCAAAAACCCCGATTTTACCGGGCTTTGACCCCGTGTTATGACCCCGATATTACCGTGCTTTGACCCCGATATCGCTTTGAACTCCAAGAATGTTGAGCTTGTGATGTGTAACTTTGTTTTGACTTATACAGGAAATATCTGCGAAGTTTTTTTGTATTGTTTTTCTTCTTCTTGTTTATAAAAACCTAATAAACATGGCACAACTTTTGTTCTTCTACTTTTTGTCAAACTTCTTACTTCAATATTGTTTCTGAATCAAGAAAGAGCAGAAAAAAATAAGAGGTGTTGTCCCATCTTTCTTAGTTGAAAATGATAAAAGAGAGGAGTACTTACTCTCAAAAGAAACATTAAAATACCTCGTGCGAAAAAGCACATATTTTGTGAGAGTTAAAAATATGTACTTTTTGCGACCTAGGAACGAAAATAGATGAACAGATGGTTAAAGGAGAACTTTTTACTTCTTTTTAATGCCTTATTTATAGTGGCAGAATTTTCCTAGAAGATTTATTACAGTACTTCTTGATCTAAAAAACTGATAGAACTTTTGAAAATGAAAATCGACTGACGAGTTTTTTGAAACGAAAGATTAGAATTAAAAATCAATTTGATGTCGAGGGGGGCGAAAAATATGATTATGATAATTTGAGGTACGTTTTTTTTTTTTTTTTTTTTTTTTTTTTTTAAAAAATAACAGAGAGTTTGAGGTACTTTTTTTTTTTTTTTTTTTTTTTTTTTTGTAACAATTAATTATTTTAGAAAATAAAGTTATCATTTATTTATTATAATAAGAATTATTATTAGAATTATTCTTCTTAGATGTGTAAATTATCGGTCGATTTCTATTCTCCACTGAAAAATCCTTCAATCAAATATGTATTATTTCTAAGCATAAAAATTACTAGAAAAACCAATAAAAGTAAAACCATACTTTTGTCAGGTTTTTCTAATAATTTAAAGAAAATCTCAATTCATAAGTCTATAGAAGACTACCGGACCAACCTGGAGTAACAATAGACATTTTGGCATTACCCCAATTTGGTCCCAACTTCCACCACATTAAAAACTATGAAAATGTCGTGCGAAAAATTCATCACAACTTGTGAGTTGGATGAGGAATTCTTCAAGTCTAACGATTAGTCCGGATTCCCACCAGAGTGCAGGTCAATCTCCAGTCACAGTACTGTTAAATAAAAACCAGGGAACAAGTGAAACTTCTAGATGTAAAACATGCTTTCATTACAAAATTATCCAAAAAATTGATAGAATTTCCTTTTGTCCATGTAAATTACATAAGTGTACTAGGTGTCTAGTGAATCGGTCCTTTCAAAGTGTCTCAAAACTGATTTATTTTTCAACTTGTTGTTTCATTCAAATTTCATCAGTAGGTAAATATTTTTTTTTTTAATAATAAATTGAAGATTGGAGTAAAAAAAAAAAAATATAAGATTTGAGTCAAATTTTATCCATAGAAAAACTTCTCAAGGTAAATAAAAGCATGTGAAAAATGAGCATGAAAAGGGTACAAAATTCGAGTAACAAAACTATTGCCGTGATGAGTTGCGTAAAAAATTGCCCAAAAACACTCCCCAAAACACTCGTACATCTGCCCAAGTTCCTTTTTACTTTCCTTATCCTATAGGCAGGAAAGTAATGTAATTTTACGCAAGACAATATCAGGCCAAGCGTTGACATTACCCCAATTTTGTTTGTCAAAATTGAAAGAAGTATTTATTAGAGTACCTACTTATTCAAATGAAAATACCTACAAGACGTACCTATGTAGGTCATAAGTAGAATAAAGTTTCACAGAGTCTCTAATAGCCCGATGAAATTTGGCTCCACTTTTTGAGAGTAATTTTTATTTATTATTAATATAATTTTTATTTATATTTTTATTTATATTAATAATTTATATTTATATTTTTATTTATATTTATATTAAGAGTAATTTTTATTTATATTAATAATAAATAAAAATTACTCTCAAAAAGTGGAGCCAAATTTCATCGGGCTATTAGAGACTCTGTGAAACTTTATTCTACTTATGACCTACATAGGTACGTCTTGTAGGTATTTTCATTTGAATAAGTAGGTACTCTAATAAATACTTCTTTCAATTTTGACAAACAAAATTGGGGTAATGTCAACGCTTGGCCTGATATTGTCTTGCGTAAAATTACATTACTTTCCTGCCTATAGGATAAGGAAAGTAAAAAGGAACTTGGGCAGATGTACGAGTGTTTTGGGGAGTGTTTTTGGGCAATTTTTTACGCAACTCATCACGGCAATAGTTTTGTTACTCGAATTTTGTACCCTTTTCATGCTCATTTTTCACATGCTTTTATTTACCTTGAGAAGTTTTTCTATGGATAAAATTTGACTCAAATCTTATATTTTTTTTTTTTTACTCCAATCTTCAATTTATTATTAAAAAAAAAAATATTTACCTACTGATGAAATTTGAATGAAACAACAAGTTGAAAAATAAATCAGTTTTGAGACACTTTGAAAGGACCGATTCACTAGACACCTAGTACACTTATGTAATTTACATGGACAAAAGGAAATTCTATCAATTTTTTGGATAATTTTGTAATGAAAGCATGTTTTACATCTAGAAGTTTCACTTGTTCCCTGGTTTTTATTTAACAGTACTGTGACTGGAGATTGACCTGCACTCTGGTGGGAATCCGGACTAATCGTTAGACTTGAAGAATTCCTCATCCAACTCACAAGTTGTGATGAATTTTTCGCACGACATTTTCATAGTTTTTAATGTGGTGGAAGTTGGGACCAAATTGGGGTAATGCCAAAATGTCTATTGTTACTCCAGGTTGGTCCGGTAGTCTTCTATAGACTTATGAATTGAGATTTTCTTTAAATTATTAGAAAAACCTGACAAAAGTATGGTTTTACTTTTATTGGTTTTTCTAGTAATTTTTATGCTTAGAAATAATACATATTTGATTGAAGGATTTTTCAGTGGAGAATAGAAATCGACCGATAATTTACACATCTAAGAAGAATAATTCTAATAATAATTCTTATTATAATAAATAAATGATAACTTTATTTTCTAAAATAATTAATTGTTACAAAAAAAAAAAAAAAAAAAAAAAAAAAAAAACCCCCAAATTTTATAAAAATATTTTTTTCCCCCCCCCCCC
>NW_007378940.1:0-13357 GCF_000475195.1 Diaphorina citri | reverse complement strand
CTCAGTGGGCGCCACCTGACGGGAAAATAGAGAATCAGGGTTTGTCTTTTTGTTTATAATAACAGAGAGTTTAATGTCTCAGTGGGCGCCACCTGACGGGAAAATAGAGAATCAGGGTTTGTCTTTTTGTTTATAATAACAGAGAGTTAATGTCTCAGTGGGCGCCACCTGACGGGAAAATAGAGAATCAGGGTTTGTCTTTTTGTTTATAATAACAGAGAGTTACCTACCTCAGTGGGCGCCACCTGACGGGAAAATAGAGAATCAGAGTTTGTCTTTTTGTTTACAATAACAGAGAGTTACCAACCTCAGTGGTGCAGTTGTTAACGCGTTGGACTTTGGATCTGGAGGTTGGTGGTTCGAGTCCGAGTCAAGTCATAAAATTTATCTAGGTGTAATAATCGGGGAAAGATATTTGTGACAAGCTTTTCAGTATGCTTAACACAATTAAAAATTCCATCCTTCCTTATTTCCTTCATAATAATGCTCATTTTGGTTCTGGTTCAGAGCAAGGAACTTAGTCAGTTGTACCTAAAACCTAATTATTTAAATGATAAAAAAAAGTAGCCTCCGTGGCCGAATGAATATCACACTAGGTTTGCACTCCGGAGGTCCCGGGTTCGATTCCCGGCGGGGTCGAAGTTTTTTTCGGTTCTATGATTGGAGTTCGGGGTTCACTCAGACTCGTGAGGACAATTGAGTAGCTACTTCAATCGAGTAGCGACCAGTGGCGACATTAGGTACCAGTATAAAATGATGACCCGAGTAAATGAGAATTATTAAATAAAGGAGGCACGTAGTCATGCTGTGATACCCACAAAAGTTGTGGAGAAGCTCTCTGCTTTACCACTAGCGCACATTTCAAGCGAAGTGTGTCTTGTAAGCGCTAGACCGCGGGTTCGATTGCCGCCCGGAGCGAAGTTTATCTTAAACAGATAAGGTTCGTTCTCAAAACGGCTAGCAAGTGAAAATTTTTTTTCTCCCATCTTGACCTCCTTCTCTCTTTCGGAGTAAAAAGATGTCCGTAGTTAGGGTTAAACATTTTTTTTTTTCAACCTTAACTATTTAAGAAGCTCTGGTTCTTAGGTCTTACCATCGTCTGTTTTAATTTCTTCCACAAACTCCTGTCCCACCGGCAGTATGTTATCGTCTACTATCATATCAACATCTTCAAGCTTTTCTCCGATGGTGTAGCTGTCGTACTGTCTCCTTTGCCTGTCAAACAAACACGAACATTCCAATTTGAATACACTGGATCCACGTAAAACGTAGGAGTACAAATTTTTGTCGATGGTGGGATTCGAACCCGGGACCTTCTGCATGGCAAGCAAGCGCGTTACCACTGGACCAACCGTGCCTGATCAGGAGACCGCGGATTCGATTGCCGCCCGGAGCGAAGTTTATCTTAAACAGATAAGGTTCGTTCTCGAAACGGCTAGCAAGTGAAAGTTTTTTTTCTCCCATCTTGACCTCCTTCTCTCTTTCGGAGTAAAAAGATGTCCGTAGTTAGGGATAAACATTTTTTTTTCCAACCTTAACTATTTAAGAAGCTCTAGATCATTGGTTCTCAACCTGGGGTAATGGGTAAATTTGAGCTTAAAAAGGGGTATTTGTCTAAAAAAAAAAGGTTGGGAACCACTGCTCTGGTTCTTAGGTCTTACCATCGTCTGTCTTGATCTCTTCCACAAACTCCTGTCCCACCGGCAGTATGTTATCGTCCACTATCATATCAACATCTTCAGAGCTTTTCTCCGATGGTGTAGCTGTCGTACTGTCTCCTTTGCCTGTCAAACAAACACAACATTCCAATTTGAATACAATGGATCCACGTACAACGTAGAAGAAGATCAGTTGCGCTTACTTGGGTGATGTTTCAAAGTCATAGAGCAGGAAAAATGAGGACCAACGGAATTTTTCTTTTTCTTCTACGATCCCGAGATAAAGAGAGCTTCTCTCTGCTTTACGACAAAGAATTCACTTACCAGTTTGAGTTGTTCAGGCAAGTACTGTATGACTTGTCTGAGTAGAGTGAGTGTAGGTTTCTCAGCGCATAGTACAATGAGTTCTGCGCTCATTTCACCCTGGAGCAGAATATTCTTGGCCAGAGCACTAACACGGTTTACGCCCTTGAGCACACGCTTCTCTTCCTTCTCCTTGAGTGATTTCCTGCAGGGAGAAATTAGTCACGAAACGCTATTATTATTGAAACGCAAAGTAATATTAATTGAAAGTGGGAACGTTGAAACGAATGCCCTACGACCCGACCGGGGCACGGTTGGTTTACTGGTAACGCGCTTGCTTGCCATGCAGAAGGTCCCGGGTTCGAATCCCACTATCGACAAAAAATTGCACTCGTTTCTGCGATAGCAAATAATTATTTCAATGGGTTACTTTCTGGTGTTCTCGTGTTGACCCAGCACCTAAATGGGAAGTATTGTGTCTCTTATCGCCCATCTGAGGGACATACTACGGGATGGGCATGCTACGACACAGACAACCTGAGTCTAATCAATGTGGCAGTGGTACGAAATAAAAACGGCAATGACACATTTCAATCCAAAGAAGGAAAGAAAAATCGAACCCGGGACCGTTCTTTATATACATTTTTTTTAATTTATTCTGCACCAAATACATAAGACCTTGTTTGGTGCAAAGAAGCTATTTCTAAGAAGGGATACTCACAAGTTATCTTTCTTCTTATCCTCAGTAGCGGCAGGAGTGGCTGCATCTCCACTGGTAGCTACATCAGCCTCCTTCTTCTCTGTTTTCACCTCCTCTGCCTTGATTACCTCCTCCACTAGCAAGTCACTCACGTTCTTCAGTGCCTGTAATCAATCAATACAAGGGGAGAGTTAGTAATCAATCAACACAATGAGAAGGTTAATAATCAAGGAATAGATGAAATGGGGAAAATAGACAAGATAAGCTGTATTTCATTATTGATTTTTTATTATTATTTTTTTTTTATTTTTTTACAAAGAGGAGATTACAATGGCTGACACTTTTTTTAAGACGTTTAATTGAGTGAACTGTAATTGCTAAAATCTTATCGTCCCGAAATCGTAGAGGGAAGAAAGACAGGATAGGAGAAAGCCAGTCGTTCCGGGAACGAACCTTGTCTCTTCTCTCTCCGACTTCGAAGCCAGCCGTTCCAAGAACGGGGCAAATACGTACCTTCGTGTTTGCTCTCTCCGACTTCGAAGCCAGCCGTTCCAAGAACGGGGCAAATACGTACCTTCGTGTTTGGCTATCACGTGACGTGACGTGATAGGTTATTATTTCGTGTCCAGGAAATAATAACTTGTGATAGGTAAAGAGAATAAACAACACATCACGTACCTTTTCCACACTATCCACACAGTGGCTGAGCGTTGCCAGTTGTTCGTTTCGGGGCAGGATAGCTTCGTGTTTGGCGATCACGTGACGATCATCATAGGTTTCCATACGGGGCGGTCCACCACGGAGTAGTGCGGGGGGGACGGGGGGTGGGGGCAGCATCTGTAGTAATAATAATAATAGTGCTTATTTATACTGGTAGGACTGAAAAGTCCCTTTACTCCAGCAGTATACCTATATAATAATAATAGTGCTTATTTATACTGCTCGCATAGGACTGATAAGTCCCTTTACTCCAGCAGTAGGCTTAGACTATTATTGTGGTCAAATTTTCAAATTATATTGAGGATAAAATTCCATACCTCGGCTGGGATTGAACCCACGCCCTCTTGTTTACCAGGCGAGCGCCTTGACCACTACACCACCGAGGCAGGAAATGCAACGAAGATAGATAATTAAGTTTGAGGCAACCTCTGTGCCCGAGTGGGTATCACGCTAGGCTTGCACGACGGTCCCGGGTTCGATTCCCGGCGGGGCCCAACTTTTCTGTGCTCTATGCTTGGAGTTCGGTGTACACTCAGCCTCGTGAGGACAATTGAATAGCAAACGGTGGCATTACCAGTGTAAAAAGATTGATCAAGAATGAAAGTTAATAGTAGGTAAAGAGGCACTTAGTAATGCTGTGATATCCTCAAGTTGTGAAAAGACTCTGCTTTAACACAAATTGAGGAGCTGGGTGCAAAAGGGGAAATATGGATGTTTTGCCCTTTTTGTGTAAATAGTTTTTTGAATAGAACGTGGTGCGCTCTATCTTCCAGCGTTTGAACTGCAGTGATAACTTTTTTTTTTTCGATGAGTTACAGCGTTTTTTGTAAACATACTTTTCAAGGATTTAGATGAAAAATTGAAAACTTTAAAGTTAAATATCTATTCTCAGTTTGGTGATTTTCATTTATTGCCCTTTTTGCACCCAGCTCCTCAATTAATTAACGATTTTATTGAATTTTAGATTTTTTTTTTTTGTCGATTCTAGGAGTCAAACCAGGACCTCCCAACCCATGATCGAGATAACTTACACCGCGAGGTCCAGGGGGGCCAGGGCGGGGGGGCAGGGGCATGGGCGGCCCCATGGGGCCCCCGGCATGGTGTGGGGCCCCCATACGTCTCACGTTCCAATCATAGTACTCCATCTCCTCTTCATAGCGTCGTATTTCCTCCCAGTAGCGTCTCTCCTCATGTTCCAGCAGCTTGTCCGTCCAGAAGTTAACGCGTTCTTCCTCGCGTCGACGCGCATACTCCAGACGCATGCGTTCACGCTGCTCCTTCTGCTTCTTCTGAGAAAAAGAAAAATCAACGATTAGATTTTTACTTTCTATTGCAATAAGTAGAGGGAAGCTAGGACACTTGGGTATATTGATTGTTTATTGTAATGAGAATGTATTGCAATAGGTCCAAATTTTCAAAATCGGGAAGCGGGTTGAAAGGTCCGTTTTGGGGTCCCCTGAGTCGAAAAAAGTGGTTCTCAGCCCATGGTCTGTAGGTATGTCGTATTGTAGAACATTATGTACAAACCATCTCAAGAACGGTCTGTCATAGAGCGATGAAATAGTGTATGTTTTCCCAGTATGGTCCAAGGACGCGACTGTGACAATTTGTTAAAAATCGGACAGTCACCCATCCAATTATTAACCGAAGTCAATATTAAGCTGTGTCTGAACATTTTCGATCGACGAGGTGATTCTATGCTGTCAAGGCACTGTACGGTTTCAGTGGACATCAATTGTCGAGGACGTGGATTATGTGTGGATACACCTTTAGATATCGTTAATAATCTCAGACCTGCGCTTAAATGGCTTACCTGGAAATAGTTGGGCTTGATTTCCACCACCAGTGTGGGATCTACTTTCTTCTTGTAGGCCAACCGATGGCGTTTGCCCTTCATGTGCATGTCCTTAGCGTTGGGGTCATTGAACTTACAGTCGCACAGCTTACAGTGGAACGTTTGCAGTTTACCTGTCGACCAATGAGAATTGGGGTTTGATTATTTTATTAAGTAGGCATACTATTTTAGTTTGACCCTCTCTCCCAGACGTGCGTAACTTCTGAATAACAACAATAGCAAAATTCTCATGGAAAGATAAAAAAAAGCTGTAAGAACATCTAATTGGAGAGCGAAACAAATTTCAACTTTCAACATTCCGTGTCCGGAAAAACCAAATGTCAACGTCAAACATTGTGCCAGTGTGTTGAACTAACAAATGAAAAGTGGTAAGCTCAAGGCCAGCCACTCACTATCAGGTAGATCTGACAGGTACTCCTGAGCACTGAGCAGGTTACACCTGATGAGCACACACACTATCAGATAGACCTGATCAGGAGTACCTGTCGTCAGGTCATGTTGCTTAACCTCCAATGTCCTGTTGGGGAAAAGATGTATCAAATGACTTCATAACCATTATTGTGTGTCAAACGTAGCTAAATTGCTGGCTTTAAATCTTCTGTGACTACTGCATCTCCTATTTCTCTGTACAACATCAACAGAGGTTTGTACATTTTAACCTTTTGCGGACAGATTCATGTGTCACATGAAATCATGGTTCCGCCATTATGGTAGGAGAAATATAACTTGAATCTGGCGATACGGTAGGATTCATGTCCAGCATGAAGCTACAGATTTACTCGCTACGGTCGGCTTGATTTTTACAGATAGGAGGCGTTACGGTAGGACGTGCCTAGGAACTTGTGTATCTTTTGCTCCTTTCAAATGCAGACTGAAAAGCCGGTGTTTGTTTATTATGATTCCAAAGCATTCGGAATTATAGTCCGAAGATTTCCGAAGAAGACAAAAAAAACCAGATGTTTCTATCTCAACTAGGAAAAAAAAGAAAATAAATTAAAAGCGAGGGAACAATTTCATGTGTGACATGAAGCCTACCACAAATCGCTTTTCGGAGGTTTCATGTCTCACATGAATCCTACCGTATTTGAAAAAAATGTTTTGTTTACGTCTGACTGTAACAACAACGCTTGAGTTTCATGTGGGACATGAATCCTACCGTAAGAGCGATTCTGGTGAAATTGATTCTGTACGCAAAAGGCTAAGATCTAGTGAAAAAGCGGTGTAAAGTGAGTAAGGCTGGTGTTTTACGGTCGAGTGTACTGGCGGGCGGAAAACACTGCCTTTACATCTCAAGCCAATAAATTATACCGGTATTACCAATATACCAATTTATTATGACGGTTTCACCGACGTATTATACCAATTTTCCACCGGTTTGAACGGTGCTTTAGGTCTGTTGAACCTCCTCATTTATTTGGGAGGGAGGTGGTACCTATGAAACAACATAATATCAGAAGGAACATTTTAATTTGATTACATTGACCACTTCTCTATTTTTTTTTTTTTTTTTTTTTTTTAAGAGGTTTGACAGAGGGAACTGTAACTCTAGGGTCTTATCGTCCCGAAATCGGAGAGAGAAGGAAGACAGGATAGGAGAAAGCCAGCCGTTCCGAGAACGAACATTATCCCATCAGGATAAAATCCGCCCCGGGCGGGAATCGAACCCGCCGCCTAGCGCTTACAAGGCAGACGCACTACCAACTAAGCTAACTAGGCTGGCCAGAAGACTTTGACTAGGTAGAATATACCTTGTTTATCCTGCTCGAATGAGACTAAAAAGTCCCTTTACCCCAGAAGTCTAAACAAGGGTTTACCTAATCATTTTATGGGTTAAATAACATATTACCTATAGCAAATTTTAGAACCTTGCTTGATTAAAAAATAAGAATAAATAAAAATAGGTACAGTATTTGGCTCATCAGACTGGGTTCTGATATTTTTTTATTGGACACAAGTTACCAATATAGGCATCGGAGAGCTTTACAATGATGTTGGTTTGAAGTGAAAGGTACTGAGGGTAGTTCGTGGCCGTCATTCTAGACCTACTTTTCGAGAATCGTTGATTGGACTTTTTTTTTTAAATGGGATGTTTTTTGGGAAGGAATTCTTCATTCTTCCTCTTTTTCCTCGCCTCTTCCCGTGTACAGACGGGGTCAGCGTTTTTCGTCAGCCTCTCAATCAGCCCCAACTAGGGTGTTTGCTTTGGGCTGACATTTGGTTTTGGCTACAAATTTTACGAGTGGATGCCCTTCGCACTCAACCTTTGCTATTTCTTTAGCAAGGGAAATTTCAGGCTGGTATCCCCCTTGTTTAACGTCCCCCAGCCAGACTAGGGGAGGCATTCATGGGGGTGAAAAAGGGGATGTTTTTTAATGGGAAAAAAGTCATTTGTCACCATCTTCTACTTACTTGTAGTATTGAGAGATCCAGAAGCGACAAAGTTAATCTTGGGTGCGGCAGACACCACCTTGTCACCACTACCTGCAGTACCAGCTGCTGCTGTGGCTTCAGCCTTGGCACAAAGAATAGCCGTAGCTTAGTAATTTGTCACCATCTTCTACTTACTTGTAGTATTGAGAGATCCAGAAGCAACAAAGTTAATCTTAGGTGCGGCAGACACCACCTTGTCACCACTGCCTGCAGTACCAGCTGCGGCCTTAGCTGCCTCCGCGGCTTCAGCCTTAGCACGTAGGATGGCCGTAGCTTTGGGGTCAGGTTCGGGGATAGGCTTGCCCAGCTTTTGGTGGAGTTTGACCACCTGGGGACAGAGGGGGGAGGAAATGTTAACTTTTGATGTTTAACATGGCAAATTTGACATTTAAGACACAGATGGGCAGAGTATGCATCGCTTTTTATGCAAATTTTAAAAAAAAAAAAAAAAAAAATGATCCTAAGTGGAAGACAAATGGAGTGTGCCTGAAGGCATGTGACACGTTCCAATCCACTCGTCTCCAACTCCTGGTAAGAGGAGGTAAAGGTACTTGCTTGGTAAAGAATAGGGCACAGGATTCAAGGCATGAGAATTTATTTGAGAATTATACCTAATTAAAGAGTCCCAAGGGTTAGCTGTTAGGGCGACCACACTCTCGGTTCCCTTTCCGATCCTAAACCGTGCAAACACGACCTTTCCCGCGCGCGTGTAAACGATCTCGCCGCGCGCGCATCTGCTGACCTTTTCCCCTCTGGAATAAACCTGATTGTGCGGACTTTCTAGAGCTGCTGCAGGTGAATTTTAGAGAAACTGAGGAGGTTGAAATATACCAGTGAGCGTGCTTTGAGGTTCCATCAAGGCCCGGGGATAGCAGCTTAACTCCAAACACAAAAAGCCCACTCCGAGGCTTAGGTGTAGGGGCGAACAGCCCTAAAGGATGGGTTAAGCTACTAGGAATCTACGAATCTACGAATGCATCGCCATAGTTTCAGTCCTGGTTATGGGATAGAACTCAAAATTTTATCAAAATAGAATATACCCTGTTTAGACCGCCAGAATGAGACTGAAAAGGTCTTAAACAAGTTCTTAAGTGTTTGGTACAGAATACAGGTCTATTTAATTTTACAAATGAAAAACCTTTGTTAAATTGTAATGAAGAAAAAATTACAAGATTTGACCCAAACAAAATTACAAACAAACAGAGATCTCAAGTTAAGTAAAACCATGTAAAAAAGCCGCATTATAAAATTTATGAAAGGAGAGGAGGGGAATAAATGTTAAGGGTGGAGAAGATAATGTAACAGGTGGAAAAGGAAAAGAAAAATTCGAATCAGCTCAAAATGTCGTTTCTCATTTCGTGACATTAGGAAAGAACAAGCAGGGTCCGTCCCTCCGGGAATTTTTTAGCCCGTAGAGATAAGAGAAAATCAGTACCTATGTACCTACCTAATTTGTTTAATATTCAGTTTATTATTATTCTTGAATCACTCTTTCAACTACGAAGAGTTTCTAACAATCTTGATCTCTTGTGAGGCAATATGTAACAGTCGACCGATCTGTTCATTGTCAGTCCACCCTAACGATGGAGTTGATGTCCTGACTCCAGGACATTTCCTGACTGGAGCTCCCTTATTAGCTCGAGCCGAAATGGATATTTCCAGCACCTACATCTCACCGACCAAACGATGGCTCCTCCTAACTCAAGCCAACCAGTCATTCTGGAAACGTTGGAAGGCCGATTACCTCAATACCTTAATCCAAAGAGGTAAATGGACCTCTGGGTCCCGGAATATCAACGTCGGCGATGTGGTGATTCTTCGAGGCGAAGACAGTCCTTAGCTTAACATAGGTGACGCTAAAACCGGTTTTAAATGATCGACTGAAGTGTTATCTAAAACTTTCTCGCTTTGAGTTCATAGGTCGTCGCGACAAATTTCGAGTTCAGAGCTCATTTGTGTGAGAAAATGTGAAAAAAATCCCGCAAAAACCAGTTTTTTGGCTTTATGGTTTTCTGGACAAATTTTGCACCACCATTCTCGTGTTCCTGATAAAAAGACCTTTAATTTGATATATAGGTCGACCAGGTTTGGATAAGTCCTTCTATGGGGACAGACAGACCGACAGACGACACCGAAGCGAATACAATAGTCCGTCCTTATACCTTTTTATTACTATTGTAATAATAAAGGAAGGACGGACTAAAAATAGGCTATTTACCTTCTGATGTTTGACACCGCGCAGATGGGCAGAGTAGGCATCAGTGCCGGTGCACGTTACACTGCACAGGTCACACTTGAACACAGTGCCGCGGGGTGGGTGTGCAGAGCCCCTTGCCCCCTCCTTGGCCCCCTCACCGGACGCTGCCTTCTGCGCCTGCTCCTTCTTCTTGTGACGCGACCCCTCCAGATGCTCCTTGTAAGTCTGCAACACAATGACAAACATTGTAAAAAATCCTAATTCATTACAAATAAAAAATGATATCTTATGTTGTTATCTAATATATAAAAACATTGTAGATAATTCTCAAGTTATTACGAATACTTAAATCAAATCTTATCTTAACAAACAAAAACATGGGTACAGACCATTGGCGAATCACTTTTTTGACAAATCTAACCTGAAGAAGTGGAACATATCAGAGGAAGACACGCATGCTCATGCGGGGCTCTACAAGATATGGCCCACTTACTGGTCTGTCCTGATCTTGAGACACCCTGTACACAACAAGATCTAATAGCAGCCAATGAAACCGCAATCAAGACTGTAACACACTGGCACAATATTTGACGTTGACATTGGTTTTTCCGGACACGGAAAGTAAAGTAAGTAATTGATTATATTTGAACTTACCAAAGGTCCAGCACAACTGATCTTACAAACTTCACAATAGTGAATTTGTTGAGGCTTAGGAGGTTGCTTGGGTCTCTGGAACTTATTGAATGTGTTGGCCGTTCCTGCGAAACACAAAAAGAGAGAAGTTAATAAATCCACAAAAAATGACAAGCATACAATATCATTTTAACCATATTTATTAGCCTTTAAATAAACACATGCCTCCAAATGGAAAACAACGTCTACTGGCCGAGTAGGTATCACAGCTTGCAAGCCATAAGTCCCAGGTTCGATTCCCGGCGGGGTCGAAGTTTTTTCCACACTGTGTTTGGAGTTTGGGGCACTCAGCCTTGTGAGGACCATTGAGGAGCTACTTTAATCGAGTAGCGACCAGTGGCGACATTACTAGTGTAAAAAGATTATTGAAATAGGGAAATTGATGACAAAGGAGGCATGCAGAAATGCTGTGATATCCACAAAAGTTGTGAAAAAGCTGGAGGCATGCAGAAATGCTGTGATATCCACAAAAGTTGTGAAAAAGCTCTGCTTTACCACAAAGAATTCATGATTTGATTTTGATTCGATACCTAAACACATGCCCTAAATGGTCATCCATCCAGATATATCATTAATTCAAAGCTCTCTTGGACCTTATAGATTCATATAAATGTAAATGCAGTTTCTTTATTGTGTTATTATGTCACAACTTTGGTGCTCACTGCAGCATTGTAGGATTTTCCCAATATTTCAATAATCCTAAAATCCAATGTTTACCTACCATGCTGGCACCAGTTGCTATGCACATTTCTACGTCATACTACTCATTTTCCTCACGAGGCTGAGTGGGCCCCGCAACAGCCAGTCACGGAATCAATCATTTGCATGATACAAATTTGTTGACTCCGCCGGGAATCGAACCCGGGTCTCCCGCGTGCAAGGCGATCACAGTGACCACTACGCCATGGGAGCTCTAGATTCATATAAGCTTAACCCATCTCTTGGGCAGTTGCCGCTAAACCTCAGTCTCAGAGTGGGCTTTTTGTGTGAATGAAGTTGAGCAGATTATACGTTAGGTATTTCAAAGCTCCCTTGTACTTACCAGTGCCCGAGGTATTCTTGTTGTAGTTCTTCCACTGGGGTTTGCTGTTCTGTCCCCCAGCCCCCGTCACACCCGAAGCACCTGCAGTCTGAGCCCCGGAGCCCTGGTTCACGTTGTATAGGGCAGCATTGTACAGGGCCTGGTCGTAGCTTGACGAGTAACTGCTCGACGGGGTACTGCCACCCACGTTGGACCCTGTAGAAACAAAACCAAGATTTATTATTACCTACCTCGGTGGTGTAGTGGTCAAGACATACACTGCGGACACAGCAGGTGCTGGTTTTTGGGCTGAGCTTGCCTGGAAAATAAAAGGTGACCAAGTGAGATTTTAAAAGTGTGCTCCAGCCGAGGTATGGAATTTTATCCTCAATATAATTTGTGAATTTGACCACAATAATAGTAGTAGCCTACTGCTGGAGTAAAGGGACTTTTCAGTCCTATGCGAGCAGTATAAATAAGCCCTATTATTATTACTGTTTTTAGTTTTTGGGTTGATAGAGGGAACTGTAAATGCTAAGGTCCTATCGTCCTGAAAGCAAAGAGAGAACTGTGAAAGGGTAGGAGAAAGCCAGCTGTTTCAAGAACAAACCTTATCTACTTAGGGTAAAATTTGTCCGCAACCTAGCACTTACAAGGCCAATTCAATATTTTTACTCTGTGAGAAGAAGAGCAACGAGAGACTCCTGAGAGAAATAAAAGAAAGTCGACAGTTGATGAACACCATTGAATCCCGAAGAATAAAGCTGATTGGTCACATCATCTGACACAATAGTTTCATCTACAATATCTTTGAAAGAGAAGTTGGCAGGAGACCGAGGGGCAGACCAAGGAAAGAATACTTCCAGGACATCATGGAGAGCATGGGATGCAGATCATAATTATGGCGAGTTGAAAAACGTGGTGATGGACAGAGAAGAGTGGCTACACCAACAAGGCCCAGCCTTTAGACAATGATGATGAAAGTTGAATGCCTGTTCTCATGTAGTGAGCTCTTCCAACCAAGAGGTTTGATAGAGGGAACCACAACTGCTAAGGTCCTATCATCCCGAAATCAAAGATAGAAGGAAAAGAGGATAGGAGAAAGCCAGCTGTTCTTTGAGTGTTCTCAGATAGTTTGCATGCGTGTGTGCTTGAGGGAGGAAAATCTAAAGTGAGAAATTTCAAGTCCAACTTACTCAGTCCAGTGCCGAGAGTGGTTTTCTGTCCAGAGTTGGCAAGCCCACCGGCAGCCGTGGCTACCTTATTCTGTGCACTGTACGTATTGTACGAGCTGGTCACTCCTGGGGATTGAGTTACATAGGAGCTTGCCGCATTGTAGGAGAGAGCAGACTGGGGGGTTGTGTACGACTGAGGTACAGCCTTCTTGATCTGACTCTGTGCTCCTGTGGAGCCCGCTGATGCAAACTAAACGGAAACAGCCAATATGTTGAATTCTATTAACTCTATTTTTTCAGCCGAACTAATTGCTATCCTCCTCTGTCTCAGGTCCATCATAAATCACCCTCCTATGAGATTCTTAATAGTCAGTGACTCCATCTCCTGATCTTGAGACACCCTGTACACAACAAGATCTAATAGCAGCCAATGAAACCGCAATCAAGACTGCAACACACTGGCACAATATTTGACGTTGACATTGGTTTTTCTAGACACGGAAAGTAAAGTAAGTAATTGATTATAGTTGAACTTACCAAAGGTCCAGCACAACTGATCTTACAAACTTCACAATAGTGAATTTGTTGAGGCTTAGGAGGTTGCT
>NW_007378939.1:68288-75962 GCF_000475195.1 Diaphorina citri | reverse complement strand
AGCTGACATTCATGAGATTCCTCTGTTTTAAGGGGAACAATTTGTATGAGTGCCTGGTATTACATCTGTATATGCAATGTGCAACACACAGTTTATGAAATATCTCGACATCCACTAATTTTCGTTCTTACTTAATACGTAGCGTAGATCGTAGGAGGGAAAAAGACACAGATTGTTTAATATTATGAGCTAACTAGGATGGCTCGCAATGGGTTAAGATTACCTGTAGAACGGTCGGGTTAAGACAGGCCACAATGGATGAGGTTAGACCCTCCATAGCTTTAGCTGGTATCTGTTCCAAATTGGTCAGTCCATTGAGAACACAGCCCACAGCGGTCACCTGAGGGAAGCAACCAAACAATGAGAGCTAGCTACAAAACAAATTTTTGAATTTATACCAGGGATTTCCAACTTCCATGTGTATGCGGGCCACATGCTACATTAGCAGGTACTTCGCGGGCCACATACACAGGTTAAGAGGCCCGTATCCAAGATTTTCTTAAGGGGGAAGATGGATGCTCCACATTTTCGGAGTCCTCCCCATAGTAAAAGAGCGAAAATGAAGCCCGATGGGGCCCACCCAAAGAGTTTCGCGGGCGACGAAAATGGTCTGGCAGGTCACATGTGGTCATGGGACTTTTATTGGTGTCATTATATGTATAACCAAATAAAGTGCAAGTTTGATAGTTACCTGCGTATTGGTCCAGGTAGAGGGATTATTGAAACCTTTGACATCTGTGGCCAAGAGTGCCAATGCTTCGTACACCTCAGTAGGACATGCTTTCAATGTTGACAATTCCGCAGCTGCGTCCCTGTGAATTTGAGTATGATTAACGATTAAATTTATTTGGAAGTCATTTGATTTAGATACCCACTAGTGGTTGACCCGTCCTTTGTACGGGACCACCACACACACAAACACACCCCCACACACACACCACACCCATCACACACATCCCACCACACACACACACCACACCCATCATACACCTAAAAAAAAATAATAATAATAATAATAGTAATATTAATAATAATAATAATAATAATAATAATAATAATAATAATAATAATAATAATAATAATAATAATAATAATAATAATAATAATAATAATAATAATAATAATAATAATAATAATAATAATAATAATAATAATAATAATAATAATAATAATAATAATAATAATAATAATAATAATAATAATAATAATAATAATAATAATAATAATAATAATAATAATAATAATAATAATAATAATAATAATAATAATAATAATAATAATAATAATAATAATAATAAGCAAGGTCTTTTGTAAACACTGGGTATGTATTGTATTATGTTAAACCCATAAAATACACGAGACCTTGTTTAGACTGCTGGGGTAAAGGGACTTTTTAGTCTCATTCGAGCAGGATAAACAAGGTATATTCTATTCTATGTATTCTATGCTATTCTAACCCTCCAAAGTTTTATCATTCCAACGTCTAGCGTCTGTTGAATGAGTAGGTTAGTTCAATAGTAAATTTAAGAAAATTGAACAAAAACTATGGGAGTTTCAAGAATTTAATGAATTCATTAATTACAAAAATTGATTTTACTGAATGTGACTTACGTATTATTTACATACTGGATGGTAACATTTTTGGATATTGAATGAAAGTAACATAATATTAATCAAGTTGGAATGCTAAAGCTAGAGGAGGTATGTGGTGATGTCATTTGTTGTTTTATTACCTGCTGAAGACTGTAGGTCCCTGATAAATTTTTAAAGGGTAGGCAGGGCCGTATTTAGCTTTTTTTACGTCAAACCGTCAAAAAATTTGGAGCATCCCCCCCCGGTAAATCAGTGTTTGGACCCTCGGGCCCCCCCTCGACAAAATCCTGGATACAGCCCTGAAGGTAGGTAAGGCTTTTTTGTTCGTAATAAAAACAGATTTCAATTATTTATGTATACAAAAGCAAATATGTAAGTACTGATTTTTTTCAAGAACCTGGCTTTAGGGACGCAATATCCCATCTTTTGGCATCTAATGGATTATTAATTTGAGACCCATATTTTATCCATCTCTCTCTTTCTCGCTCTCTTTTTCTGTCTCTTTCAAAAGTCACTCACAAAAAGCTTTTTATGACGAAATCAAGGGAGAAAAGCTCGAAATTCACAACGGACGGGCAATTTTCCGGAGAATTATGAATTTTGCATGTCAGTGTATATTATCCTTCCTAACTGAGTTTCTCTCTCTCTCTCTCTCTCTCTCTCTCTCCTCCGAAAACAGAGAAAGAGGAGGCAAAGTTCAAAAGGTGTATCGGGCTAACATTATTTTATTCATGAACAATTGTCAAATTTATTAGTTTTATGCTCGATTTTTTTTTAAAGAGGTTTGACAGAGGGAACTGTAACTGCTATGGTCCTATCGTACCGAAATCGAAGAGAGAAGGAAGACAGGACAGGAGAAAGCCAGCCGTTCCGAGAACGAACATCATCCCATCAGGATAAAATCCGCCCCGGGCGGGAATCGAACCCGCGGCCTAGCGCTTACAAGGCAGACGCACCACCAACTAAGCTAACTAGGCTGGCCATATGCTCGACTTAAATCCGGCTGTTCGAGTTCATTTTGCGCATGCTTAGAGCTCAATAATAGTAGAATATCATTGTATTTACTACAACCAATGACTTATTTACATCAGGTTGGTATGTAGGTATCTACTTTGAAAAAAAAGCCTACCATGAGAAAAAGAGTGAGGGAGGTCTACTAGAAATACCTACCTAGATACGTGTATCAACATACCGATGAATGGTCTTATTTACATCAGGTTGGTATGTAGGTATCTACTTTGAAAAAAAAAAGCCTACCATGAGAAAAAGAGTGAGGGAGGTCTACTAGAAATACCTACCTAGATACGTGTATCAACATACCGATGAATGGTGGTTTAACACAGAATGGTATGGTGGTTTCACACAGAAACAACGGTTTGTAACTTGGCATATCATAGTATGAAAATAAACACAGTTGATACAAAATTTGCCTACAAATACGGAGGTGGATGAGAGTTAAAATGGGAAAAAGGGAATTTCAAAGAACCAAATAATAACCAATGCTTAAACAATGAACCCACCTACTATTTTTTTCGTTGTTGAAATCGTTAACACTTGTTGAATTCGTTAAATTACTGAGCATACGTAGGTTTTTTCTTCTGAAGAGGTTTGATAGAGGAAGCTGTACCTATCTGCTAAAGTCTTACGTCCCGAAAGCGAAGAGAGAAGGAAAACAGGATAGGAGAAAGACATTTCGAGAACGAACCTTATCCTTTCAGGATAAAATCCACCCCGGTTGGAATCAAACCCGCAACCTAGCGCTTACAAGGGAGACGCGCTACCCTCCAATCGCATAGAAACCTAAATGTTCCGCAAATCCGCAAGTAAAAGATGCACCTCAACAATGTGGTGAGCTGGTGAGATCTGCATTTTCATTTTCGGCCACCTGTTGTTTTTCGTTCGAAAAGTTTTTAAGTCGAAAGAGCTCGCCGACAAGCCGGGCGAATATTTTATTCATGATGCAAATTGAAAAACAAATACCTAGGTAGGTAGGTAGGTAACACGGTGTTTGATTCTCCCTACTGTATAGCATGGCTAGTAGGTAGTAGGT
Source organism: Diaphorina citri (assembly GCF_000475195.1). Lineage (NCBI taxonomy): Eukaryota > Metazoa > Arthropoda > Insecta > Hemiptera > Psyllidae > Diaphorina > Diaphorina citri. The sequence goes on along the minus strand of NW_007378939.1, from coordinate 72,319 downwards.
ACTGTAACCTAACCTATAGTGCAGGGGTGGCCATAACGAGCCGCGAGGAATAAGGTATCATCGTCGATCTTGTGCGGCTCTCTAACCATGGTGCATACTTGTTGATTTTTTTCTTCTGAATAGTATCAGAATTTCCATGAGACTGAATTCCGAAGATTGTAGACCAAAATTTTCAAAAATTTCACCCGCGACGTGGCTCGCCCCGAATCGGCTTTATAGGATTGCAGCTACCGAAAGTAAGGTTAGTGGCCACCCCTGCTATAGTGTATTTGTAAAAATATGAGAGAGAGATTAAGAGACAGACAGAGAACGGGATGAGGAATCTTGTTGGCCTGTTGCTAGTCTTGCTAGGGTCAACATAAATACATCAATGAAATAAGACCATAAATAGACTGATAAACTAAAGAAATAGGGAGAGAGGGGTTGATAATTGTTCCTAGGGTCAACTGAAAGAAACCCAAGAATAAGAAGGAGAGAAAGGAAGGAAGAAATTAAAGTGCTTTTCATTTTCATCGCAATCATTTTGTCTATCTATTTTAGTTTTCTCCAACAATTTAGATATTTAGACAGACAAACAAAGATAGAGTCGGTCCATAATTCACTACCTATCTTTTTTACTTAACAACTATTTTATAGCTACCTATGGATAATGTACCTAGAACTTTTTAAATCTAAGTAGGGTTCTATAGTGAAATTGATCCATTAAAAAACTTAAAAGCAATCGTATTTTATATAACATTTTTTCCAATTTGGGAGATTTATACCACTACTTTTCCAACTTGGCATTGATGAGTTTAATCTTGGCATACTCCATGACATTTCTCTGGGCAGAGTTCAAAGCTGAGGCCGCACTGGCGGGAAAATTACCGATCTGGCTTGTGGTCATGCCCTGAAATAAAACGAGGTTGTTATTTTCCACTGTGAGAAAAATTACATCCGCCAAAGTCCCAAAGTATTCGCGAAAACTATGCAAGTACCTATGTAGGCAACTAGGCACAAAAAAAGAATTGTGAAAACGAAAAACTTGTTTAAGATAAAATTTACCCCGGGCAGGAGTCGAACCCGTGACCTAGCGCTTACAGAGCAGACGCTCTATCCTTCAAGCTAACTAAGCTGACATTCATGAGATTCCTCTGTTTTAAGGGGAACAATTTGTATGAGTGCCTGGTATTACATCTGTATATGCAATGTGCAACACACAGTTTATGAAATATCTCGACATCCACTAATTTTCGTTCTTACTTAATACGTAGCGTAGATCGTAGGAGGGAAAAAGACACAGATTGTTTAATATTATGAGCTAACTAGGATGGCTCGCAATGGGTTAAGATTACCTGTAGAACGGTCGGGTTAAGACAGGCCACAATGGATGAGGTTAGACCCTCCATAGCTTTAGCTGCGGCTGCTGTAAAATTTGAGAGTAATAAATGAGGTTGGCTCTAAAGCTGTTCTAAAACCGACCGACGCGGCGCGACCAAGTCTCCCGTACACGAAGTGGGCAAAACCTCTCCATAATTTTCACGATTACCCTTTTTGCCGTCTGGTCTAGCCAAGAGAACACAAACAGTTACAATATGAGTAGGTATTAGGTACCTAGTTACTTATCTAGCACGAATTCGTAGGTACATAAAAAAAAAAAACTTACCCAGAACCACAGCAGTAAATAGCATGATACGCCAAACTGCCATAGTAGGTACTGACGAATTAGATCTCAACTCAAAAGAATTAAAGTAAAAATTAGGTATACCTATAATAGGTTAGTATAGGTATAGGTACCTAGCTTTAAGTGACCGTGTGACTTGTTATAGGTGCTCTATGTTATGAAATGCTTAGTTCTGAGGTACTAACGGTACTGAAAACAAAGGTACTGGAACTACTAAAACTACCTATCTACTTGACATTTAGGGTTAGGTACTCACCTCTACCTATGAACTAAGGCACATGCCAAATCAGCCAAATGTCCATCCCAACTTTAGCTATGTACCTATCCAGGTGCATTGTTCCGTAAGCAATTTTTTTGTAAATATCAGGGTCCACCGTGCTATGCTACAGGTATGACCTTCGAAAACTTACCTACTTATTGCTTGTCCACAACTGGGACCCATGGACCGCATAGACCATTGACCCTAGTCTAGACCCTGAACTATCGACTCCTGCCGAAATCATCAACCTTCTTTTACATTGAGTAGCATGGTTTGTTCATTTCCTCTTGGGTCGGGACTAGGCTATTGTCGAGGGTCAGGGCTCCGTTGTAGAAGCCTACTTAGAATCAGGGACTGAAAATTTCAACTAAGCCTAGTTAGCTTGGAATGTAGCGCGTCTGCCTTAAGCCTGATTCACACTATAGTGCCAGTCAAGGTCCAGTCACGGTCCGGTAACGGTCCGATCAAAAGATTGAGTATTCACACTATCGTTCAAGCAACGTTCATGCTTCGGTCATGCTTCGGTCATTTTTCTTTCATTTCTAGTTGGTCTGAACGAAGGAATGTTGATCGTTGCTTGATCGCTACCTATTCACACTACAGTGCCAGTCTCGCTCCGGTCACGGTCCAGTTTCGGTCCGATCAAAAAGATTCGTCGCGAGAATGTTCCAAATTTTGACTGTGAGCTGACCGTTACCGTACCTTGACTAGAACGTCTAGTGTGTACACTCGCATTTACTTGCCTTCAACAATCATTTGATCGGACCGATACCGGACCGTGACTGGACCTTGACTGGCACTATAGTGTGAATCAAGCTATACTCAATCTTTTGATCGGACCGTTACCGGACCGTGACTGGACCTTGACTGGCACTATAGTGTGAATCAAGCTATACTCAATCTTTTGATCGGACCGTTACCGGACCGTGACTGGACCTTGACTGGCACTATAGTGTGAATCAAGCTATACTCAATCTTTTGATCGGACCGTTACCGGACCGTGACTGGACCTTGACTGGCACTATAGTGTGAATCAGGCTCTATCCTGTTCATATTCTCTCTTCAATTTCAGGATAATGACATCTCCGTTTTTACAGTTACCTCTATGAAACCTCCTGAAAAAAATCTTCATCCTTCTGCTGCTTCAAAGACCAAAAAAAAAAAAAATGTTTTTTTTTTTTTTCAAGTGTAAAAATAAAATAAATATTCTTCATCCCAGGATTCCATGCGACCATCGTAAGCAATAAATACTTTGTAAAGTTCTGTTCTGGATTTTATTATTTCGCATAATGTTTTGATTAAATTTCCCGGAATTTTCTGCTTGTTTTATCGGATTAATTTTATAGCTTTCTCGAGTCTATATTATTTTTCAATTTTATTTTTACAAGTTTAGTAGCAACTTTGTTTAGGATAAATCGACATGTTATTAATAGATCATAGGGTACATAATTATATAATTGAATTATGGAATTTCCATAATAAAATAGATATTTTTATCATTAAGAAAGTAAAAAAAAACTTCAAATAAGTTATCTACTGACCTACATAATTATGTAAGAGATTGTTTTGATCGGAATGATAATTTACATACTAACTTAATCAAATTAGGTCCCCCTTAAACCTTCCACTTCTCCCTTCCCTATATATTATCCTCCCCTAGTCCCCTGCATACTATAATTATGTGTAAATGTACCTACCTACCTGTAGGTATTATTTATTGTCATTGGGAATGGAGATAGTAAATTCAATTACCCCTGATCGAATCCACTTGTTCAACTTTCTATTATTTTATTTCTATGTACATATTTCTAGATAAAGAAAGAGGACATGAGTACAAAGAGAAAAATCTGGTGTGAACATCACACGACTTTCCTTATCCTATTGAATGGTGCTTATTTGGGTGTTCTGTTGTAACATTTACAATATCTCTAACCGTTTAGTCGATATAGCTGAAAACCGCTTGTCCGCGCCGCGTCGGTCGGTTTTAGAAAACACTTTAAGACCAACCTCATTTATATCTTCAAATTTGTACAGCAGCCGTCTCAATTAACAGTATCTCCACTTCAACAAACCTTCAACATTCACAATTTAACTAAGCACCAAAAAAAG
>NW_007378939.1:60469-65551 GCF_000475195.1 Diaphorina citri | reverse complement strand
ACTGGTTGTAGATACCTACCTACCTACTTGATGACTGACAATACAGTCATTATCCATGACCTAAATATATTTAGGTAGGTACATGCAAAGGTCAGCTTTAAATTTTAGGAAGATATAAGTACCTACCTCTACCTACATACTACATAACTTACCTACAGAGTTAAGATAGATTGATAGATAGCTATTGGTTATTGGCCATACCTACCTACAATAAATTCGTTCCTTCTGGACTTAGGTAGTTAGGTAGGTACCTTATTGTAGATTGTAGGTATATGAGCCGTCGCGTCGTTGCCATCAGTTCCAATTGCACTTGTCGTTCGAAAAGAAATCGTGTCATGTGTAGTGGGAACACCATAATAATTTAATATACATTACCTACAGGACATGTGGAAAAAAATCGGATAAAACTCACAACAAAATTGGGAACGGGAATTTACACTATTTACAAGTTCCTAAAAAAAAAAGAGGTCTGCGTCGTGTGTAAAGTCCTTGCTGATTTCGATATTTGACACATATCGATACATCGATTGTCGAAAATTCGATTAATCGTTTTTTCCAATCACCAAATCACCAAACATTCGATTTTTCTGAAGATCTGAAGAACTGTAGTAAAAACTGATAAGGAAGTGGACTGAAATAAGTTGGAAATAGAAAAATCAGGGAAACTGAAAAATACCCAGGGGACTATGGCAAGCTAAGAAGGAAACCATTGTAACGTGTCACTTCTATTCCAGGAAGAAACACCACATCGGTAAGTTGTCATCCCTTTTCTCCAAATTTGTACTAGTTATCAGGTGTTTTAGAAGGACTCACAAATAATACCTTATTTGAGGTTGTTATTTGCCATTGACTGCTCTTGTGTCTGCCCCTGAACATTCCTGTTATCAGTTAGGTGTCTGTATTAATTTTTACACTACTAGTGCTAAGTGTGCTCATTATTTCTAATTCAATTTAGTGAGGTAATGCTATCATCTTATCTTAATCTTGACAAATTCAATTATCTAACGTAGAATTTTCACAGGTAAGTAAATACTAGTCGCTCAAACTGTACGCCACCCCATATTGGAGTGTATCTGTACCCTAGGTGTTTTGTAGATGAGAGGGCATAGTGAAGTGAGGTGAACACTATTGAATGGATTTTATTTAAACTCCTGTAATTTCAGAGCTTATCAGGAGACTCTTAAAGGTGAGATTATTATTACGTAAGTTCATGAAATTCATCTGGATGGGGCTAAGAAAAAAAAAAAAAAAAAAAAAATCCAATTTTGTAGCTAACTACATCAGATTATTAAGGATAACCAGTCAATAATTACTTTTACAAACAAGCAAGTCATGATACTAATACCATATTTTTCTTCTGTTTCAGATCAATCATATGTCAATAATCTATCAAACTTGAAAAAATTAAAAGGGATAGCAGAAATGTATGGTAATAGTATCAAAAGTAATCTAAATGACTACCTAATGAATTGAAACTAGTCTTTTAGATCAAATAAAAAAGAAAAAAATAATTTTTAAATTAGTTAACATGATCTCATTTTAAAATCATAAAATTTTTGAGATTCAGTATTTTACCTAGATACATACCAAATAAATTAATTTTACCTCCTGAAGGAAACTACCAACTGTAGATTGAAATAAAAGAATAAATTAAAATGTCTGCTAATGGTGGTATGAATCCATTATTGAAGGAATGGGGGGCCTCATTCAAAGCTCCTACTGTGTATAGAGTTAGCAACGGTACACTTAGGATACAAGTGCAGTTAATGAGCCTCATTGCATTTGCTGGATTGTTTGCTCTGATCTTGTGTGTCTACTATTCACATTCCACATACAATCATGTACCAGCTGGATTTGGACCTTACGAGTCTAATATTTATTTGAAGAGTTTGGGCAAAGGTTTAATGTACAATAACACATACCCATTGACTCCACCTGTGCAAACTGCTCAGGGTATTCAGTATAGAATAGGTAAGTATAAATTATAAACTATTCATAAATTACATCATTAGATTTGTATCCATCAAAGTTTTTAATCAACTGGTCAGATTCATGATTTTCTTTTCAAATTGAGTTGAACTTATCACTCAAGAAATAAGTAAATAAATATGTAAAAAAATGTAAATGCAATTTCTTTGTGTTATTATGTCACAACTTTGGTGCTCACTGCAGCATTGTAGGATTTTTCCCAATAAGTATCTCAATAATCCTAACAACCAATGTTTACCTACCATGCTGGCACCGGTCGCTATGTGCATTTACATGTCATAGCTACTCATTTTCCTCACGAGGCTGAGTGGGCCCCGCAACAGCCAGTCACGGGATCAATCATTTGCATGATACAAATTTCTTGACCCCGCCGGGAATCGAACCCGGATCTCCCGCGTGCAAGGCGAGTGCAGTGACCACTACGCCATGGGAGCTGACTGTAAATAAATATGTACCTAGGTACTTCCCAAGTAAAATAACTTTGTCAAATTTCAGGTATTATCAGTGATTTGGACACCAATTCCAAAGCTCCGGATAACAAATCATGGCTCAGCTATTTCAAGAAAGGCTATCTTCTCTGGAACCCAACATTTGATCAAATTTCCATCATATGGGATAGTGAAAAGCCCACAGTGCTGAAATCAGGCTATGGTCTCAATGGAAGAGGCATGGAACTATCCGAGTTAGTTGTGTTTGATGGAAAACTCCTCACGGTTGATGACAGGACGGGAATTGTTTATATTGTAGAAAACAATATGGTTATACCTTGGGTTGTACTCATGGATGGAAATGGACAGTCTCCTAAAGGTACCTACCTACATATTAATGTCATGTTTAGTTCAGTGGTAAGGTAACACGGTGTATTTTATTACAGCCTAGCGCTTACAAGGCAGATGTGCTACCAACCAAGCTAACTAGGCTGGCTCAGCAGGGTGTTTGATGGAAAACTCCTCACGGTTGATGACAGGACGGGAATTGTTTATATTGTAGAAAACAATATGGTTATACCTTGGGTTGTACTCATGGATGGAAATGGACAGTCTCCTAAAGGTACCTACCTACATATTAATGTCATGTTTAGTTCAGTGGTAAGGTAACACGGCGTATTTTATTACAGCCTAGCGCTTACAAGGCAGATGTGATAGTTTGGACGTAATGGTGCCACCACACCCGCTGCCAGTCCAAACTAGTCCAAAGAGAAATTTCGTATGATGACAAAAAAGTCATAATATAATAAAATACGGCTTAACTGAAAAAAAGTTCCTTAGGCCAAAACAACGTTTCATGTTTGAGACAAACCTGCAAATGCTGATGATAGTTTGGACGTAATGGTGCCACCACACCCGCTGCCAGTCCAAACTAGTCCAAAGAGAAATTTCGTATGATGACAAAAAAGTCATATAATAAAATACGGCTTAACTGAAAAAAAGTTCCTTAGGCCATAGCAACGTTTCATGTTTGAGACAAACCTGCAAATGCTGACTAGCTTCAATTCGATTTCATTCCTCCCTATTTATAAACATAATGTGAGAAGTAATAAGTAAATATTACCTACTAAATTTGGTACGTGTTCAGAAGTCACGTCAATGGAAAATTGCTACAAAAAGGAGCTGTCCCAAATAATCAGTGAGTGACCAGTGTTATTATAGGGTTAAATTAAACACAAAAAGGAGCTTTCTTTTTCATTGTCGTGGCTTCTGAGTAATTACCCTTAATCTATTTGCAATGCAAATAAAACCCTATTTTCAAGTCATAAACGTTTATTTACTTCCCTATCTCTACTACATACTTTGTATAACGTTCCTTCTTCAGCTATCGCCTTTATTTCCTTGCTTACTCGTAATGGCTTACAAAGTTAACATACTTTGTTATAACGTTCCTTCTTCAGCTATCGCCTTTATTTCCTTGCTTACTCGTAATGGCTTACAAAGTTATATAAAAAAAAATCATTAATTCTAGTACCTACAATACATGTAGGTATAAGACTGGACGACTCTCTATTTCCATGACATTGATATCGGAAAAGCTCGAAACTCCGTTTCGTGTTAGTAGTTCATTCTATTTGACATAATCTGTGATAAATTAAACTAATTTTTGCCAGAAATAATGTTCGGTGCAAGCAATGTGTTGTTATTTAAAATACAATGTTTTATTTCAGCGATCTACAGAAAAGACAATTCTATATTTACGTCGGCAAATAGGCATGTAAATAGTCAATCCTAAGAGATTTTTAATGAGTACCTCGATGGAGAAAGTTTGAGATATATGCGACTCGAATTTGAGAATTTAAAATTTTTACTTCCTGGTGGCCATAGTTTCGGAACCGCTTTGGAACATGAGGGGCTTAAACCACAAATTTTACGGTCTATTTCGATTGTGACACTAATTTTTGTTGTTTAAGCCCCATTTTAGGAACCGCTGCCGAACCTGACCACATTTTAGGAACCGCTGCCGAACCAAAAAAAGTCTGAAGTGGCCATAGTTTCAGAACCGCTTTGAGAACATATGGGGCTTAAACAACAAAAATTAGTGTCACAATCGGAGTAGACCGTAAAATTTGGCCTTTACGCTTCATATGTTTTCAAGCGTTTCCGAAACTATGGCCATTTTTGACTCATAGTTTCGGAAACGCTTGAAAACATAAGAAGCGTAAAGGCCAAATTTTACGGTCTACTCCGATCTCAAAGCGGTTCTGAAACTATGGCCACTTCAGACTTTTTTTTGGTTCGGCAGCGGTTCCTAAAATGTGGTCAGGTTCGGCAGCGGTTCCTAAAATGTGGTCAGGTTCGGCAGCGGTTCCTAAAATGTGGTGGTTTGGCAGCGGTTCCTAAAATGTGGTCAGGTTCGGCAGCGGTTCCTAAAATGTGGTCAGGTTCGTCGCAGATTCTAAAAGTGATGCAAATCAACAGAGGTTGATTCAGAACGTTTTTTTGTTGTTAAGAGTTTGGACAAGAGGAACCTGAACTGCTATGGTCTTATCGTTCCCGAAATCGAAGAGAGAAGGAAGACAGGATAGGAGAAAGCCAGCGTCCGAGAACGGACATTATCCCATCAGGATAAAATCCCCCGGCGAGGAATCGAACCGCGGCTAGC
>NW_007378939.1:47090-60384 GCF_000475195.1 Diaphorina citri | reverse complement strand
TGACCTTAAGGAGATTTTTGAAAATTGGGTTTCCAGGTAAAAAAAATAAAAAAAAAAAAAAAAAAAAAAAAGAGCATTCAGAGGAAATTCAGATCGGGTAGGCTGGAGACATATTGTTGACATTGCCAAAAACCAACTAGATTACAAATGGCCATGGTAAGGGGTAAAATAGAGGGAACTGTAACAACAGAGGTCTGATCGTCCCTAAATGGAAGAAGGCAAATATGATGAGAGGAAGCTAGCCGTTCTGAGAACAAAACTTATCTGTTTAGGATAAAGTTCATCACAGACAGGAATTGAACCCGCTTACAAGGCAGGCACGCTAGACTTCCAGGCCATGAAATGATGCAGATCTTCTATTTACATAAGTGACGTGTTAAGGTAGAAACACACTACCATCACGTCACGCACGTGAAGTCATGGGGAGTCAGAAAGGTGTAGTTTAATATTTAAAGTTTTCCCATAATACTGTAAGTAATTTCCTTCAGGACAGCCACACTATCATCCATGTAACGTGATTGTAGTGTGGCTGTCCCGAACGTCACGTGACGTGAAACTTTGAACTACATCTTTCTGACTTCACGTGACGTGATGGTAGTATGTTTCTACCTTTACTGATTATGTCTACTTTATTACAACATGAACAAAAAGTTTCGATTCTGACCTTTATCACTTGCGTTTGTCGTCAGGTTACATGATTCACGAGTCAGGTGTATGGAGTGAGTATCATCAGCGTTGGTTCTTCCTACCGAGGCGGAGTTCCCATTTCAAGTACGATGAAGTAACAGATGAGAGAATGGCTACCAATGTGCTTCTCTCGACAGATTCTAACTTTACTAACGTCATGGTAAGTTCTAGGAGCTCTAATTCGTAAGTAGCGATAATTTAGTTCGGTGTACCTACGTGAAATAGACATGGTAAGTCACAATGAAATATAGTAAAATTGACTCTAAATCTTGCGAAAGTATCTCGTTTTTTTCTTACGTGAAATAGACATGGTAAGTCACAATGAAATATAGTAAAATTGACTCTAAATCTTGCGAAAGTATCTCGTTTTTTTCTTTTTTTTCCAAGCAATCTAAGTGGTTCTCGAGAAATAACTCCTTACAAATTTCATCAGTAAATGGTATCTTCAAGTTAAACTGATCCCAAGGGCAAGGTAAACCTTTACCCTTATCAAATGGAGTGTGCCGGAAAGCATGTGAACTCGACCCTCTGTGAAAGACTTTGTAAAGGTGTGTCCGCACATAGTCGATTGATGTCGACTGAACTGTCCACATTGCCTCAACAACATAGAATCGCCTCGTCGATCGACGGCCGGTCGACTATGTTTTAGACACACCTTAACATCCACACTGCCTCGATTCACCATAGATTCATCTCGCCGACTACGTTTGGACACACCTTAACGCCTCTTTTTGTTCACTCACAGGTTACCTACATAGGAGAAGTGAAATGGAGTGTGCCGGAAAGCATGTGAACTCGACCCTCTGTGAAAGACTTTGTAAAGGTGTGTCCGCACATAGTCGATTGATGTCGACAGCGACTGAACTGTCCACATTGCCTCAACAACATAGAATCGCCTCGTCGATCGACGGCCCGTCGACTATGTTTTGGACACACCTTAACATAACATCCACACTGCCTCGATTCACCATAGATTCATCTCGCCGACTACGTTTGGACACACCTGAACGCCTCTTTTTGTTCACTCACAGGTTACCTACATAGGAGAAGTAATACCCACGCATGGATATTCGAGTTTCAAGTTCCTCCCGGGAACGAAAGATCGCGTCATAGTCGCTCTCAAGTCGGAAGAAGACAAGGGCCGAACTGCCACCTACATCACAGCGTTCACACTGGCTGGTACCATACTGGTTCCCGAAACCAAGATAGCAGATTACAAATATGAAGGTCTGGAGTTCATCTGAGACGTGACGTCATTATTCCTAATCCTCTCCGTTGTGAAGATTGTATACAGTGTCCCTCCGAAGTTCCTTAAGGGACAAGGACTCTGATTGTTACAGTTTCCCTCTGTAAATAAAGCCGTATTTTATTATCTGACTTTGTTTTTTTTAGTCATCGTACGAAATTTCTCTTTGGATAGTTTGGATATCGCGAAAAAAAAAAAAAAATCGATTTATATTTTCGGAAAAAAGACCCCATAGGCATGCTACACCTGAGCGCAAGGCCCTTAAAGTAGTCTACGGTTTTAATCATGGTTTAATTTCAATATTCAATATCGATATAATTTTATGGCTTTTGATTTATCGAACAATCCCTAATCAAATTTTCTCGGCTCTGCCAAAAATTGAATCCGTACACTGCGATGATCACTGGGCGTGAGGGGTTTCCTTAACCTATGATATCATGATTATTACTGACCATCTTGTCTCCTTGAGGATGACTGTCGATGGACTTACTCTTGTCTTGGAATAGTCGTCTGGGCAGCTTGTGTTCAAGGGTCATAGAATTCTCTGGCGGGAGAGATAGGCAAGCGCGAAGGATGTTTTCAATACAAGACCGCTGTTGAGCCAAAGCGTTCACTACTGGGGTACCTGGCGAAGAGAAGAACTGAGATTTAGTGTGGCGGCTAAAAATACCCTGACATAGGTAGCAGTGAGATGGTTTCACTACTTCAGGGGTATCTAGTAACAAGGCCACTTCAGTTGACCAGGCATGTACAAGAGCCATTTTATTGCACAGATCGAAGAAAAATTAGAGATCTAGATGGATGTCTCTGTTTCTAGAGATGAAAACTAGATAAGTTTGGCGTACTAAGAAATCAGTTGAAGTTAATTCTTCAGTAAAGTTTCCACGTACCTGGAGGAACCAGGGGCGCCTTACACAGGTAGGACAATATGGAGAGTACAGGATGGAAGTATGTATACTCCGCCACTGTCGGAGAGGTGAACTGAATCCGGGAGCTCAACTCTGCCAGAATGATGAGGTCTAGAATGAGTGGCGACGCTAGGAGGGAATCTTCGCAGGTGTTGTGCATGGAAATGGTGTTGTGTCCCCCTAGCAGGATCTCAGACGTGTATTCATCCAGGGCTCGCTTAGAATCACCTGTGGAAGATTGTACATAGTATGGGGATTGAAGTAATATCTTCGTTTCCGAGTGCGTTTATCGCAAAAAAAAGTATGGGGATTGAAAATAAAAGGAATCGATTTCCTTGAAATTTATCTTGAAAATACCGGCGGTGATAGCACATTGTACCAGTTCCTCACGGATCACTGAAGTTAAGGAACCTTACGCGTGGTTAGTACCTGGATGGTGACCATCTGGGGAATCGCGTGCTGCTGGGTTCCCGGCTCCAGTCAGGCTGGATGAGGTTAAATTGAGGAGGCGGGTAGCTTGTCACCGAATGGTGGGTAAAACCCCCGCCACGAGAAGACCTAAGTTGTTAAAAGTGACGTTAAATCCCTAAACATAAGTTACTTACCTACGTATGGAACATACTTGATGACGACAGTATGGTCGGGTTTTTCCCCTGGGCGGTACAGAATGGAGTTGGAGGCTACCATGTCATCCACAACATTGCTTTTGGAAATCTGCAAAGTCGATGCATAAGCTTGATTAGTCTTCTTCTAAGACCAGCCACTCACCATCAGGTAGATCTGACAGACGGACCTTTTCAGCCGTATCTGTGAACGGTTAATGTTCGTTCTCGGAAAGAGTGGCCTAGACTGCTTCGGTAAAGGGACTTGTCTCATTTGAGCAGGATAAACAAGGTATTCTATTTAATTATTTACAGGTTCCTTCCATTGCTCGAATGGGGGTTGTATCAACTCCGCGTTCAAGTGTGACAAACAGAACGATTGCGGGACGATAAGAACTTCCTTGTGACAGTTCATAGAGACCTCAAAATAGTGACTTACCAATATTCAAGGTTTCAACTGAGACGCTTTTTTGTGTAGAATGGCGTTGGGCTGGAGTACATTGTAGATCACAGCATGCTTGGCAGCCAGTATAGTATTCTTCATTAGCATAGCTACAGTCATAGGTCCCACACCTCCTGGTACTGGAGTAATGTAACCAGCTACCTCGCTCACACCTGAAGTCAATGCCAACATTCAACTTGTAAATGAAATGAACTTTAGATAAAATGAATTACTTACATAAATAATTATCAAAACCAGCTACCTCGCTCACACCTGAAGTCAATGCCAACATTCAACTTGTAAATGAAATTAACTTTAGATAAAATGAATTACATAAATAGGAATCATACAGAATGGAGTTGGAGGCTACCATGTCATCCACAACATTGCTTTTGGAAATCTGCAAAGTCGATGCATAAGCTTGATTAGTCTTCTGCTAAGACCAGCCACTCACCATCAGGTAGATCTGACAGACGGACCTTTTCAGCCGTATCTGTCAGGTCATTATATTCTTGAGAATGGGGTAACACCCGAAATACGCGTATCGATAAAATATATGAAATCTGTAAAACTTAAAGTCAAGAGTTTTTTATTTATTAAAAGTTTCATTAGGTAAGTAATATGAAAGGAAAAAAATATAATAATAATAATGATAAGAGAACATTATTTTTATAACTTCAGAAAGAACTAATCCTAATCTCCCTAAATCTAATGCCTACATTTACAACAAGTACAAAGAATAGTAGTTGAGAACATTATTTTTATAACTTCAGAAAGAACTAATCCTAATCTCCCTAAATCTAATGCCTACATTTACAACAAGTACAAAGAATAGTTGTAGATATGTATTTTCATCAGATAGAAATTAAGATTAAAAATTCCTTTAAGTATAAACCTCAATCAACAATGCCCTCATTTTAAAAGCCATGGTCTAAAAATAAATACCTCCATCTAATTACATAAGATAGAAATTAAGATTAAAAATTCCTTTAAGTATAAACCTCAATCAACAATGCCCTCATTTTAAAAGCCATGGTCTAAAAATAAATAAGTACTGCCATCTAATTACATGAAGAATAATGCTTAATATTTTGATTAATATTTTTTGACACCTGAATACAACAGATTAGAATAATTCATACCTATTCAACAAAGAGATGATTTGATTGACATATTGACAATAATACAATTGTTTTATTACTAATATTTTGATTAATATTTTTTGACACCTGAATACAACAGATTAGAATAATTCATACCTATTCAACAAAGAGATGATTTGATTGACAATAATACAATTGTTTTATTATAGTGCCTATCTGATTTATTGCTTTCATTTTCAAAAATGAGAGACCATTCATTCATATAGTTTGATAAATTGATAATGAATAGGTAATTTAAGTACCACTGTATTCTGATGGGTATCATATTTATAAATGTTGGAGTGTGAGCTTGACACATCTCTTTAAATCAGGGACTCAGCATATTTATGAGACTGGAAGAGAAACAGAAAGCAGGAGAAAGAGAGAGAGGGAGACATGGGATAGGAAGTAAATGAATGTTCAAGGGCATACACATACACTATACAAACTCACTGGATATTAATTACCTAAAAATCCCAGAGAGCAACAACAACTCTCTCTTTCTTTAAATTTTTTTGACCCTTTTTTTTTTTTTTTTTTTTTTTTTTTTTTTTTTTTTTTTTTTTAATATTGTACCTCGGCACCGCTTTCGCATTACATCAAGGCACATTCTTTTACATCCATGTCTATCCAAGAACGGAAAAGTTTGGTCAGAAAATTTCCGCCCTGGCCGGGATTCGATTCGAACCCAGCACCTTCAGGTTGAGAGTCAGTGGTCTTGACCACTCAGCCACAGAGGTGGGCGCTATCACACTGGGCTGGTACTTTGAGAGTTCGATTTCCACCAGAGTCAATCTTCATGTGGCTCTGTTCTTGAAATGCAGGGCGCTCTCAACCTCGTGAGAACAACTGAGTACCTCGGTACTAGAGATATGTAAAGAGTGAATGAGTTATGGAAAAAAGAATCTTACCTACTTTTTTTTTTTTTTTTTAAATATTGTACCTCGGTACCGCTTTCGCATTACTTCAAGACACATTCTTTTACATCCATGTCTATCCAAGAACGGAAAAGTTTGGTCAGAAAATTTCCGCCCTGGCTGGGATTCGAACTCAGTACCTCCAGGTTAAGAGTCAGTGGTCTTGACCACTCAGCCACTGAGGTGGGCGCTATCACACTGGGGTGGTACTTCGAGAGTTCGATTTCCACCAGAGTCAATCTTCATGTGGCTCTGTTCTTGAAATGCAGGGCGCTCTCAACCTCCTGAGAACAACTGAGTACCTCGGTGCTAGAGATATGTAAAGAGTGAATGAGTTATGGAAAAAAGAACTACTCTTTTCTGTAGCCTGCTCAGTCAATGAATCAGATCCTAAAACATATAAATTCTACTCCCTAAGCTCCCTGCAGGTAGGTACCGGGAGTTAGAGTAAAACACATACATACCTGCACCATCAGCATGAAGTAACATAGCTATAGGCATTCCTACGTTCTTAGATCTACCACACACCACAGCATTCTTGCCGAATGTTTCCACCTCTGAAATAAAATCAAGACACAAATGATTAATATCAGTCTCCATGGATTGCTTAAAGTATCCAACGTTATACTTTTTCTTTTTACTTTTTCAAAGAAGTTTGGTAGAGGGAATGGTAACAACGGAGATCCCATCGTCTCGAAATGGAAGAGACGAGGAAAGGATAGGAGAAAGTCAGCCGTTCCGAGAACGAAGCTTATCTGTTTAGGATAAAGTTCGGCCCGGGGCGGGAATCGAACTGGCGGCCTAAAGTTTACAAGGTAGGCGCATTGGCTTCCAAGCTAACTAAGCTAGCCTTTTCAGTCCTATCCTACCAAAATTAGTAATAGAAAATAACAAACAAGATTTTCCATTTTGAACCCGAAATGGAAGAGACGAGGAAAGGATAGGAGAAAGTCAGCCGTTCCGAGAACGAAGCTTATCTGTTTAGGATAAAGTTCGGCCCGGGGTGGGAATCGAACTGGCGGCTTAAAGTTTACAAGGTAGGCGCATTGGCTTCCAAGCTAACTAAGCTAGCCTTTTCAGTCCTATCCTAGTAAAATTAGTAATAGAAAATAACAAACAAGATTTTCCATTTTGAACCAATTTTTTTCCAATCAATAAAAGGGACTTACTATATCTTCGAATGAGTTCTTGCACCCCCAGTGGCGTACACGGAATGAGAGTTTTGAGGTCCAAACAAAATCGTCCCACGTTGACTATGTTGAATCCGTCCACATCTTTGTGAGGTGCCACGGCATTACACACTGCTCGCTCTACCATGTGCTCTGGAAGTGGAAGCTGCGAAATATGGGAAGAGACACCAGTTGAAATAGGTATGCTCATGGGATTAATAAGCTTGGATCGTCCAAAAAGGGTTAGGTGGTAGAGAACGCCTAAGGCGTTAACCTCGCCTAGTGGTTGCCTTCCACTCAAGAGTCGGTTAGGTGGTAGAGAACGCCTAAGGCGTTAACCTCGCCTAGTGGTTGCCTTCCACTCAAGAGTCTATTATTATTATTATTATTATTAAGGCTGAAGTTCGGTTTTACGAAACTTTAATCTGAACCCCTAATGAGTTGTAAATGTTCCTGTTGTCGTATATTGCACTGGTTTATATTGCATTGTGATAGTTGTGCCACATTGGAGTTATGTCTGAAACAGATAATTATTTATTTCCACGTTAAGCAACAAGCCCATAAGTATAAGTACAAGTAGTGCTTTATTTAGGATTTAGACAGTCAGCTTAGAACAAGTTTTTCATCATACCAACAGTTTAATAGAGCACCGCTTTAATGATGTATAAATTAGGCCATGTGTGAAACAGATATTTTTGTTTATGATAGCTATAAATTCAAAGGTAGGTATTTCAGAATAATCGAGGCTGTTCTGATTTGAATGTTAGTCAATCAGACTGTCAGCCTGGAAGGTAGCTTTACATTGAGCGCAGGGCCATGGGTTCGATTCCCAGCCGGGGTGGATTTTATCCTGAACGGTTACAACAACAACGAATCAGGAAATAGATCATTAGGAATTTTTTTGCCAAGTGGGTACAATGTGTTCTTACCTACTTTAGCAGCTGATTTCATTTTATTGTTAACATATGTTGAACTTGCTGAATCATTTCCTACCAGAATGGCTGTTAAGGTAGGCACCCTATGTCCTAATGCAACCCAAGCTTTTACCTCATCTTTTAACTCTTCCAAGATTGTGTTTGCTATAAATTTTCCATCTATGATTTGAGCCTTGTTGCTGTAAAACAGAAAATGAAATTAATGGTGTTATTCATGGAGTTATATTGTACTTTTTTTCCACATTTACAGTGGGTAACATCACGAGGAAAACATTGCATGATGTTTCACTTTTATATATATATTAAAAAAAAATCACTGGAATTTCAACAAATTCCTTTATGGTTCCAAGATTGTGTTTGCTATAAATTTTCCATCTATGATTTGAGCCTTGTTGCTGTAAAACAGAAAATGAAATTAATGGTGTTATTCATGAAGTTATATTGTACTTTTTTTTTCCACATTCACAGTGGGTAACATTGCAGGGAAAACATTGCATGATGTTTCACTTTTATATATAAAAAAAATCACTGGAATTTCAACAAATTCCTTTATGGTCCTTAGGCAGCCAAATAACTATCAGGAGATGATGTCCCATATACATAATTTTTATCCCTTGTCTATATACTAGATGCCAACCAGACACAATTTATGACAGCTCTTATTTGAAGCAATTTTTCATTGTCATAGCTTCTGAACTAGTACCATACATTCTATTGATTTTTGAATATTATTGAAAAGTTGATTCACAAAACTATCCTACCAACAGGGCAATAGTCCTAAATTGAAATGGACGTGGCACATAGGGGATCGGGAAGAGACCACCTTAACATAATAATAATATCCTACCAATGTCAATTGGTAGATGTGTTTGTTTGCATGGTTTGCAATCCATATGGTTTTTCTTGAAATTTACACAGAAATTTTAGTGGTTAATTTTTTCAAAGGTTACCTTGTTCTGATTGTTCTTCGTCCATCGATCACATATCACATCATTCGCTTGGCATAGACGCGACGCGACAACTAGCCACTTCCTTCCTCTTCATCCTGTATAAAATTTGGGCTTATGTGTACTGAAAAAACTTCCATTGTTTCCACTACTTACTAAATGTCTAAATGCTAAATGGCATAAGTACCTACTAAAAGTCTTTTCACCACATGATTCCAGGTGCTACAAATGCAACAGTGGTGTCCAAGTGAATGCAAGTAAGAAATTGAGAACTACAATTTATGACAGCTCTTATTTGAAGCAATTTTTCATTGTCATAGCTTCTGAACTAGTACCATACATTCTATTGATTTTTGAATATTGTTGAAAAGTTGATTCACAAAACTATCCTACCAACAGGGCAATAGTCCTAAATTGAAATTGACGTGGCACATAGGGGAGCGGGAAGAGACCACCTTAACATAATAATATCCTACCAATGTCAATTGGTAGATGTGTTTGTTTGCATGGTTTGCAATCCATATGGTTTTTCTTGAAATTTGGTCTTACTTACTTACCATTTTGTTGAGGTGTGCAGGTAACTTCTTTGTGAGCAGGGCAGCAAAAACATATGACATATCCTTGAAAACATAGATATTTAATTTTTTCTTAAAAATGTCAAATTAGAATATTAATCAGCAAGTGGTTGACAATTTTGTTTCAATGGATACTGGTACAGATATGAATGGATTATTTCAGTGGGTCAACTCAGACAGTGTTATGTTGAGAGAGATGTAGGAAGTGGATCACAGAAGACAGTAGGTACTCTACACTGGACTGAAGTTCTTATCAGTTTGAGATTCGATTTAGCCAAAAAAAAAATTGGGCTATTGCTATTCAATTATTATTAACAGTTTATTCAAGCATTAGCTGATTAGCTCACTTTCACTTTCACATTTTTTTATCTGTCAAAAATTTGAATTTCCCGGCATAGCTGGCTTCACGAAGATAAACATTTATCAGCTGATTATAGGATGTGGATGTGAACATGACGACTTTTTCCACATAGGGCCAGGGGTTCCCAAATAGAAGTTACTGTGGGGACTGGGCAGTAGAAGTGGCTATAGTTGTCTGTCCCAAAGAGAAGGATGTTCTGGGTTCTGGAAAACTCGGATATTTTAGCTAGAAATTTTAGTGGTTAATTTTTTCAAAGGTTACCTTGTTCTGATTGTTCTTCGTCCATCGATCACATATCACATCATTCGCTTGGCACTTGGCATAGACGCGACGCGACGACTAGCCACTTCCTTCCTCTTCACCCTGTATAAAATTTGAGATACTTCACTATTTTGCGCTCACTTCTCAGCTGTGAAGTTCATTACGGATCTACGTGAAGATGGCACAAAATCAGAAATCAGATATTTTATTCGGGTTGTAGTTGTAGGTTACGTGAAATTTGCATTCTGCATTGTACAAATGTACGAAAAGAAGGATAAAGGACCTGAAATATTTTACCAAGTGGAAAGTTAAAAGAGAAAGTTTTCTCCTCAGTTTTCCATACGTTAACACTAGTAAAATCATTGTCTGCTAAATGCTTTGTTAATTCTACAAATAGAAACAGAGAGTCTCAAGTGAGTATCAAATCAGCATTCAAAACATTTTACTGAGTTGGTGCAAAGTCACCCGGGCAGGTGCAAAGTCACCTCAGATGACGGCATAGACGCGACGCGACGACTAGCCACTTCCTTCCTCTTCACCCTGTATAAAATTTGAGATACTTCACTATTTTGCGCTCACTTCTCAGCTGTGAAGTTCATTACGGATCTACGTGAAGATGGCACAAAATCAGATATTTTCCTATTTTATTCGGGTTGTAGTTGTAGGTTACGTGAAATTTGCATTCTGCATTGTACAAATGTACGAAAAGAAGGATAAAGGACCTGAAATATTTTACCAAGTGGAAAGTTAAAAGAGAAAGTTTTCTCCTCAGTTTTCCATACGTTAACACTAGTAAAATCATTGTCTGCTAAATGCTTTGTTAATTCTACAAATAGAAACAGAGAGTCTCAAGTAAGTATCAAATTTCATTGTGCACATGCAACTACCTACCAAGAGTAAAGAACAATCTGGACTCTCTTGTCTGCCTTTGTCATTTGTACCCGTTGAATAAAACTCAACACCATACAGTTTATACCATCAAGAATCAGTTCAAAGGTCAACTTCAGTTGCTTTACTTTTGACCAGTCTCATAATTGTTTAGTTCAATTCCTATTTTTCACACAAGGACAAGCTATAAGTATTTATCATTGAGCCATCACTTTACTTTTGACCAGTCTCATTATTGTTTAGTTCAATTCCTATTTTTCACACAAGGACAAGCTATAAGTATTTATCATTGAGCCATCGGAATGAAAATTTATTGTTACTCTAGTAAGAGGCTTCCATATTTAACATTCTTAGACCTAAAAAATTCTAATTAGGTACTTGCTCTTTTCAGAATGGGACGACGTAAACAGAAAAGCTCCGACTCAATATCTGCTCAATGCAATGGGGATTCTTCTGAGTCAGGAAGATCAAGAGATCCTTCTCAAGCACCTGGTAAGTTTTATGTACACTATGCACATAATCCCTCTTGAGTGTGACACTACTTTGAAAACAAAAAAATGTAGTTGTGATTTATTTGTCTCAGTGGTGTAGTGGTCAAGATGCTTGCCTGGTAAACAGGGTATGAGTTCATCCCACCTAGGTTTTGAATTTAATCCTCAATATAATTTCAAAATTTAATCCTAATGATTTTAAATACCAAGTAGCTTTTTTAAGCTTTAGAATTTTATTAATTCTAAAATGCTTATAAATCATTTTCAGAAAAGAAAAGTTGCATTCATATAAACAAAGCTGTGGATCAGAATGAAGTTAGAAAGCATTTCAAGAACCCAAGTGCTGACTTTCTCAAATGTGGACAGTGTGATTCTCAGGTATGTAATGTATTGTAATCTGTGAAAATAAACCACTGTGAGGTCTATGAGTGATTTAAAATGTACATGTACTAGTCCTTATTAAGTAGTTTTTATACAGCCAGATTTGAAGGCTGTTCCATGAAGAACATTGTATATATATAGATGTAGATCTGTCCTAGGACAGGTTTCAACACGACGTTCTCCACTTTTCTCGATCTTGGGCGTCCTAACATTGAACATTATATTTTCAATTTTGAAATATTTATAATGTAATAAATAAGTAGGTAGGTATATCTATTATGAAGAAAATCATTGAATAACTCACAAAATACAAAGTTGCTTTTAGGGAACTTCCTTGTGACAGTTCATAGAGACCTCAAAATAGTGACTTACCAATATTCAAGGTTTCAACTGAGACGCTTTTTTGTGTAGAATAGCATTGGGCTGGAGTACATTGTAGATCACAGCATGCTTGGCAGCCAGTATAGTGTTCTTCATTAGCATAGCTACAGTCATAGGTCCCACACCTCCTGGTACTGGAGTTATGTAACCAGCTACCTCGCTAACACCTGAAGTCAATGCCAACATTCAACTTGTAAATGAAATGTGCTTTAGATAAAATTTATTCCATAAGTAGGAATGAAAGATGAATATTCGGCGCGAACGACCTACTGTCCCCACTCCGTAGTGTTAAATGACCTAAAAGGGGGAAAAAAGGGGGAAAAAAGGGGGAGATAACTATAGTTGTAATAGAAAGTCGTGTGATGTTCACACCAGATTTTTTTTTTTTGAGGAAAAATCTTGTTTAAAATCATAATTAGATTGGATATATTTTATCATCCCCCCTCTCTCTTTCTCTCTTAAAAAAAAAAAAAAAAAAAAAAAAAAAAAAAAACTCTGGTCCTCATAGGTACTGTAAAACTTGTAAAAATTAACACTATACCATAATAATGATAATAGTGCTTATTTACACTGCTCGCATAGGACTGAAAGTCTCTTTACTCCAGCAGTAGGCTAATACCATTACTGTGGTCAAATTCTGAATTTATATTGAGAATAAAATTCCATAATTCGGGTGGTATTGAACCCACGCCCTCCTGTTTATTAGGCGAGCGTCTTAACCACTACACCGTTGAGGCAGGCAATAATATCAAAAGTTACCTTCAAAGTCAACATCTCCCACGAGCTTCGTCCGCCCCGTCTGTTCACACTTGATCCTCGTGATGCCCACATCTATAACACAGGCCCCTGGCTTCACCATGTCCGCGGTAATCAGGTTGGGCACCCCTGCTGCTGACACGATAATGTCCGCTGCTTGGGTATAACCTATGAGTTTATCACGTGGCGTATAGCGATGACATAT
>NW_007378939.1:0-45728 GCF_000475195.1 Diaphorina citri | reverse complement strand
AATCGAAAGGAGACGGAAGACAGGTTAGGAGAAAGTCAGCCGAGAACAAACCTTATATGTTTAATGATAAAGTTCGTTCCAGGCAGGAATCGAACCTCTGTGCTTGGAGTTCAGAACTTGCACTCAGCCTCGTGAGGACAATTAAGCTTTAATGGAATAGCGACCAGTAGCAGCATTACCAGTGTAAAAATATCATTAAAATATGGAAATTGATTACAAAAGAGTGACTTAGTAATGCTGTGATATCCACTAAAGTTGTGATAAAGCTCTGCTATACCACAGTCCAAAAATCGAAAGGAGACGGAAGACAGGTTAGGAGAAAGTCAGCCGAGAACAAACCTTATATGTTTAATGATAAAGTTCGTTGCAGGCAGGAATCGAACCTCTGTGCTTGGAGTTCAGGACTTGCACTCAGCCTCGTGAGGACAATTAAGCTTTAATGGAATAGCGACCAGTGGCAGCATTACCAGTGTAAAAAGATCCTTAAAATATGGAAATTGATTACAAAAGAGCCACTTAGTAATGCTGTGATAACCACTAAAGTTGTGATAAAGCTCTGCTATACTGCTATATAACAAATAATTCATGATTTGATGAGATTGATTTTTGATTGTAATTACCTGTACTAGAATAGCATCTACATTCTCGTCATTGTTCAATGCATTGATACATTCCAGTAGTTCCATCTCTGTCACTGATTCCTTCATTTTAATAGTGTTACTTTTGATGCCTGTAGGTAAAGAAGAAAGTTTCATTATCATAATAAGACCAAAATTACACCTGGTAAAACTTTAAACTATCTATATAAATAAAATTGTAGATTTGTCTGTACATTTTCAGAAAAGAAAAGTTGCATTCATATAAACAAAGCTGTGGATCAGAATGAAGTTAGAAAGCATTTCAAGAACCCAAGTGCTGACTTTTTCAAATGTGGACAATGTGATTCTCAGGTATGTAATTTATTGTAATCAGTGAAAATAAACCACTGTGAGGTCTATGAGTGATTTAAAATGTACATGTACTACTTAGTCCTTATTAAGTAGTTTTTATACAGCCAGATTTGAAGGCTGTTCCATGAAGAACATTGAACATTATATTTTGAATTTTGAAATATTTATAATGTAATAAATAAGTAGGTAGGTATATCTATTATGAAGAAAATCATTGAATATCTTACAAAATACAAAGTTGCTTTTAGGACCAAACTCCTAATTGCCTTGAGAGCTTAAAATTCTTTTTATATTATTATTTTATCTTTATTTATTTATTTTTTTGGTCAATTTGTTTTCTTCTCTTTTGCCAGGATATTTGGGTGTGTCTCAGATGTGGTGTGTCTGTGTGTGCTCCAGAACATGCTCAGAAACATTCTATGCAACCTCTTGATCTCCACTGTATGATGCTAGATACCACCAAGTGGACAGTTTGGTAAGAGAATTTGCACTGAATCAACTACATAAGTTCATTTTTGTTCACAATTGATGTCTCTTCTTAGATACATACAGTAAATCAGTACTCTTGTGTTACTAATAAAAAATAGAAATATTATAGAATAGGTAGAATACTTATACCTTGTTTACCCTGCTGGGATATTACTGAAATGTTCCTTTACCTTTGCTTGCTGTCTAACCAAGTAGTTCATTTTTGTTCACAATTGATGTCTCTTCTTAGATACATACAGTAAATCAGTACTCTTGTGTTACTAATAAAAAATAGAAATATTGTAGAATAGGTAGAATACTTATACCTTATTCATCCTGCTGGGATATTACTGAAATGTTCCTTTACCTTTGCTGTCTAACCAAGGTCTTCTGTATGGCTTATGTGTACTGAAAAAACTTCCATTGTTTCCACTACTTACTAAATGTCTAAATGCTAAATGGCATAAGTACCTTCTAAAAGTCTCTTCACCACATGATTCCAGGTGCTACAAATGCAACAGTGGTGTCCAAGTGAATGCAAGTAAGAAATTGAGAACCTTGGTGGACCATGTGCAAGGTCACTTTGATAAGGCACCAAGAACTCTGCCTGTCATATCTACTGTGGCAATACCATTAGGACCCCCTCCTCCACCTCTTCCTATTGATAAGAAACAGGAAACTAGTACTAATAACTCGAGAAACTTCAAGAAGAAAGGAACCAATGGAAAGCAAACTGTCACTCCTCAGCCATGCAAAATAAGGGTGAGTGATTTAGGGATCCTTAAGTAATGCTGCACACTGACAAAAAGAAAGTCACAGAAAATTCTCTTGCAGAAGCCTACTTGCACAATGTTTATTACCAGTGGACACTTGGCTTTGAGTGTGCAATAGCAATTTGAACTCACCACAAAGGTATCAGACTGTGGGAGTAAAGGGACTTTTCAGTCCCATTCTGCCAATATAAGCAGGGTATGTTTTATTCTATCTTCCATCTTATTGTACATTTTAAGCTTTGTTAAATTGAATTTACTGATACAGTCCCATTCTGCCAATATAAGCAGGGTATGTTTTATTCTATCTTCCATCTTATTGTACATTTTAAGCTTTGTTAAATTGAATTTACCTACTGATGAACCCATTTCTAATATTGAATGAAATTTGTTTTCAGGGATTGGCAAACTTGGGCAACACTTGCTTTTTCAACTCAGTTCTTCAATGTCTGGCACAGACTCCCAAACTAGTAGAATTAATGAATGAGATGAAAGACGGAGGTGAAGAGTTTACAATGCCTTCCATTGATGAATCAGAGAGTGAACCAAGTAAAACAGTAAGTAAATCAAAAATAGAACAGATAATGAATGAGATGAAAGACGGAGGTGAAGAGTTTACAATGCCTTCCATTGATGAATCAGAGAGTGAACCAAGTAAAACAGTAAGTAAATTAAAAATAGAACAGATAAAGTCACATACATAAGTATGTGACTGTAACACAAATTTTATTCAACTTATTGCCTCAAAATTTTCAAGCTATTTTTATATGGATGGAAATATCTATGTGATACAAAGTACCTTACTATCATACCTATCTATTGATTTTTTTATGACAGCTGTTGTGTTTCCATGAAACAAGCAATCAATTAAAAAAAAAAAAAATGTCTCAAAATTTTCAAGCTATTTTTATATGGATGGAAATATCTATGTGATACAAAGTACCTTACTATCATACCTATCTATTGATTTTTTTTATGACAGCTGTTGTGTTTTCATGAAACAAATGATCAATTAATAATAATAATAATAAAAAAATCCCTGTCCTCATTACAGAAGGGGAAACTAGATGGCTGGGGACCTCTGACAGAGCAACTAGCCAAAACTCTAGGTGAGCTGAATTCAGGAGGCAATACCGTGTACTCTCCCCGACCTTTGCTGGAAGAACTGAGGAAGAAATGCCCACAGTTCCGAGGCTATGAACAGCATGATGCACATGAACTTCTGAGAGAACTGCTCTATGCAGTCAGGACCGAAGACATCAAGGTAAGCTGTGTTAGTCGGCGTCCATAACGAACCCTTGACCCTAGCCTAATTCCAACCCAAGAGAAAATAAACAAATCATGCTAATAAAATGAAGAAGTTGAGCTGAGTATTTTTCTGTGAAGGTCGATGCCACAGTTCCGAGGCTATGAACAGCATGATGCACATGAACTTCTGAGGGAACTGCTCTATGCAGTCAGGACCGAAGACATCAAGGTAAGCTGTGTTAATCGGCGTCCATAACGAACCCTCGACCCTAGCCTAATTCCAACCCAAGAGAAAATAAACAAATCATGCTAGTAAAATGAAGAAGTTGAGCTGAGTATTTTTCTGTGAAGGTTGATGGTTTTCCACAGTTCCGAGGCTATGAACAGCATGATGCACATGAACTTCTGAGGGAACTGCTCTATGCAGTCAGGACCGAAGACATCAAGGTAACCTGTGTTAATCGGCGTTCATAACGGACCCTCCACCCTAGCCTAATTCCAACACAAGAGAAAAAAAAAAACAAATCATGCTAATAAAATGAAGAAGTTGAGCTGAGTATTTTTCTGTAAAGGTCGATGGGTTTGTAATTTTGTGTACATTTTTCATAACATTCTAACCTCAAAATTGTCAAGTACACCCCCCAAAATAAAAAAAAAAAAGCAGGAGTTTCCGTCATAGACATACTGGTGCGAGGGTCGATGTCCTCGTTTTGTACGCGCACTTAGGTTGAATCAAAGCACTAAATTAAGAAATCTATAGTGGTGATGTGCATCTGGACCAGATTATCTGAATAACTTATTTACTTTTGCTTGATGCACTGCTAAATAGTATTAGCATATAGCATGCCACATTCCAACCCCAAAAATGTCAAGTACCCCCCCCCCCCCCAAAAAAAGCAGGAGTTTCCGTCATAAACATACTGGTGCGAGGGTCGATGTCCTCGTTTTGTACGCGCACTTAGGTTGAATCAAGGCACTAAATTAAGAAGTCTACGGTGGTGATGTGCATCTGGACCAGATTATGTGAATAACTTATTTACTCTTGCTTGATGCACTGCTAAATAGTATTAGCATGCCAACATTGAAAAGAGTTTGAAGTAGGTATGTTAAAAACGGAGCTCGAAAATGTTATGGTTCATGGACTTGCAGTTCAGGGTTCAAATCATGCACAGCATGTAGGGTCAAGGGATTCAATATAATTATGTAGGTATGTATAGCATGCCAACATTGAAAAGAGTTTGAAGTAGGTATGTTAAAAACGGAGCTCGAAAATGTTATGGTTCATGGACTTGCAGTTCAGGAGATTTTGGTTCAAATCATGCACAGCATGTAGGGTCAAGGGATTAGGGTCAAGGGATTCAATATAATTATGTAGGTATGTACGGTAGAACTTTTTTCCAGAAATACTTGGTTCGAATTAATATTTATTTTCTCCCTTGGTTTGTAGCGCTATCGGAAAGAGATCCTGCTGAAGGTATTCAAAACGACCAAGATCAATCCGAAAGATATGAATGATGAAGAGAAAGCCAAGGCTAAACGTCTAGACCAGAAAATATCTGATATGGTTACTACCAAACCTATCGATGTATTTCAAGGCAAAACAGAGTGCGTGCATGAGTGTCAGGATTGTCAGCATAGGACTCGGAAGATTGAGCCGTTCATGGATTTGAGCCTTCCAGTTCTCAGTGAAAAGGTAATGAACTAATGAAAAACAACGAAACTGTATTTCGTATTAATATAGGCCGGGCGGCGCTTCGAACTCTTGACGTTCGTGCGCCTCCCGGCACGCTTGATACTTTTTAATAGTAGGTAACAAATATTTCCATGGAAAATGGAGCCATAAAACCGAAGGCAGTGGTAATTCTACTCTCCCCATCCCTTTTGGGGTTGGTGGATGGGGATTGGGGATCCGTTCAGGATAATATCTGCCGCGGGCTGGGCAGATATTATTGAACCCGCGACCTAGCGCTTACAAGGCAGATGCGCTACCCTCCGAGTTAACTAGGCTGGCTTTTCATCTTTTATATTGAACTATCGTTCTTCATATTCATCTGGTTACAGCCACAACCGCCGAGTAAGAAGAACCGTGAGGACAGCACCTCGGAGGAGCCAACATTGTCCAAACATCAGCTGAAGAAGTTGAACAAGCAGAAACGTAAAGGTGCCAAAGGGAAGAAGGGACAGCGTGGCAATGCTAGTAATAATAGTAACAATGCTAATGTTAGTCGTGAGAATGAGGATGAGAATAATGAACAAGAGAGTTTGGCACCGAACTCAGGTAAGTCAAGTTAGGAAAGAAATTAAACAAAGAAAGAAACTTTATGAAATTGCTGGCAAAAAGGAACTCCTCCCTACTAGATACACTTACAAATAGGTATTTCATAATTTAGACTGCCAATGTAAGACTGAGGACACTGAGGAGTAATCTAAAATCTAAATCAGGTTTGATCTGAATTAAAGTTAAAAGCATCCTCACATTTTTTGTGAATATCACAACATTATTAAGAGCCTCTTTTACTGTTTCTGTCATTTCTATAATTTTTCTTTTACTCTGGTAATGCCACCACTGGTCGTTAGTCTAATAAATTAGCTACTCAATTGTCCTCAAGAGGCCGAACTAAATGTCAAAACATGAGTCAACTCTTACATGTTTCGTTCAAAGATAGTATATCTATTATTGTGATGTCTTTATTTCAGACAAATCCAATGAGAATCCCAGCTCGGACTCGTGTTAGTCGTGAGAATGAGGATGAGAATAATGAACAAGAGAGTTTGGCACCGAACTCAGGTAAGTCAAGTTAGGAAAGAAATCAAAGACAGAAAGGAACTTTATGAAATTGCTGGCAAAAAGGGACTCCTCCCTACTAGATACACTTACAAATAGGTATTTCATAATTTAGACTGCCAATGTAAGACTGAGGACACTGAGGAGTAATATAAAATCTAAATCAGGTTTGATCTGAATTAAAGTTAAAAGCTTCTTCATATTTTTGTGAATATCACAACATTATTAAGAGCCTCTTTTACTGTTTCTGTCATTTCTATAATTTTTCTTTTACTTTGGTAATGCCACCACTGGTCGTTAGTCTAATAAAGTTGCTAGCTGCTCAATTGTCCTCATGAGGCCGAACTAAATGTCAAAACATGAGTCAACTCTTACATGTTTCGTTCAAAGATAGTATATCCATTATTGTGATGTCTTTATTTCAGACAAATCCAATGAGAATCCCAGCTCGGACTCAGAAGAAAACAATTCCTCCCCTGTGCATCCTCGCCGCCAAGAGTCTGGCTACAACTCAGACAAGGCCCATAGTCCGGCCCTGATGCACACGGCCCAAGCCTTCATGGATACCTACTCCCCGTATAATCTGAACCTACCCGGCCCTCTACAGTTTCGATCTAAGGCCTCTTCCATGTCAAGTCTTGATGATGACACTGCCAAACCTTTAGACCAACATTTAATAAATCCAATAGACCAACAAGATCCACTGGAACCTTCAGCTTTAGACCAACAACATTCACCAGTAGATCTTTCACCGGAAGCTTCAGCTTTAGACCAACATTTAATAAATCCATTAGACCAACAACATTCACCAGTAGATCTTTCATCGGAACCATTAGACCAAGAACATTCACCAGGAAATCATTTATCCCAATCTTTAGGTAAAGAACATTTACCGAAATCTTTAGATCAAGAACATTTACCCAATTCTTTAGACGTAGAACACCCACCACCGGATGAATTACCTAGTGTTTCTTGTCCCCTGCTAGATTTTGATTTGGTTGGCGTTCCCACTACAAGTCCTAATGAACCTGCCAGTCCGTTGCATATCTACAACCAGAGCGGAGAGCCTTCGGGTTCAATATTTGACCCGTGGCCCCCGGGGCCTCCAGAACTCACCATGGAGTCTCTCAAACAGAATACCGATCTCACGGACGTCTGTTCAAGGTCAAGCTCTCAGTTCCACGAGTCCGGGTTTGGTTCCCACTGCTCGCAGAGTATTGATGAAGTGTCATCAACTCATCCGAGTGAGGGGATGTGCTCTGGCCCAAGCCTTCATGGATACCTACTCCCCGTATAATCTGAACCTACCCGGCCCTCTACAGTTTCGATCTAAGGCCTCTTCCATGTCAAGTCTTGATGATGACACTGCCAAACCTTTAGACCAACATTTAATAAATCCAATAGACCAACAAGATCCACTGGAACCTTCAGCTTTAGACCAACAACATTCACCAGTAGATCTTTCACCGGAAGCTTCAGTTTTAGACCAACATTTAATAAATCCATTAGACCAACAACATTCACCAATAGATCTTTCATCGGAACCATTAGACCAACAACACTCACCAGGAAATCATTTATCCCAATCTTTAGGCAAAGAACATTTACCGAAATCTTTAGATCAAGAACATTTACCCAATTCTTTAGACGTAGAACACCCACCACCAGATGAATTACCTAGTGTTTCTTGTCCCCTGCTAGACTTTGATTTGGTTGGCGTTCCCACTACAAGTCCTAATGAACCTGCCAGTCCGTCGCATATCTACAACCAGAGCGGAGAGCCCTCGGGTTCAATATTTGACCCATGGCCCCCGGGGCCTCCAGAACTCACTATGGAGTCTCTCAAACAGAATACCGACCTCACGGACGTCTGTTCAAGGTCAAGCTCTCAGTTCCACGAGTCCGGGTTTGGTTCCCACTGCTCGCAGAGTATTGATGAAGTGTCGTCAACTCATCCGAGTGAGGGGATGTGCTCCACGGAGAGTTGCAATGGAGGACCGAGCCTGTATGGAGACGAGTTTCAACATGTGGAGAACAAAACTTCCATTCCTGAATCAGGTGAGAGGCTTGAGATACTGTATAATTAAACTACTCATAGTACGCCGACGATATTTAAGCAGGAAAAGTCCAGGAAGAAGAAGAGTACCCATAGCTGTGTTGTCCTTGATTCTTTTTCTTTACTTTCCAGTTTTATTTGGTGTCGGCGTTACTCTTCGTTAATTATTTCGTCGTTACCCTCCTTAATTCTACTCAGGAAGAAGAAGAGTACCCATAGCTGTGTTGTCCTTGATTCTTTTTCTTTACTTTCCAGTTTTATTTGGTGTCGGCGTTACTCTTCGTCAATTATTTCGTCGTTACCCTCCTTAATTCTACTTCTCCATACATTCCTCTCTTTCCATCCCTGTTTGTCCTTGCTTCATTCGGAAAAAAAATCCCTAAAGGCAGCCACTCATTATCAGGTAGATCTGACAGGCGGACCTGACCAGGTCTACCTGATAGTGAGTGGCTGGCCTAACAAAACAAAATTTCACTTCTGTGACATAGTGTACAAGAGACGCTATTTACGATATTTGTAAAATGTTGAGTGTACTTAAAGTGGTTTTCAGAAACAGGTCACAGGTCCCAAACTAAATATCTGATTTTCCCTCAGGTCCCGAAATCGAAGAGAGAAGGAAGACAGGATAGGAAGAAAGCCAGCCGTTCCGAGAACGAACATTATCCCATCAGGATAAAATCCGCCACGGGCAGGAATCGAACCCGCGGCCTAGCGCTTACAAGGCAGACGCACTACCAACTAAGCTAACTAGGCTGGCTCGAAAAAGTTTAAAATGGCGAAAATACGGAGCTTTCTTTGGAGCTTATAATAACAGTAAAAGGGCTAGAGAAAAGAATCCCTCTTACCTTGTTATTACTTCAATAAATATTCATGTCAAGGGCGAAATTTCGTATTATTCTTACCTTTACCTATTTTTCACGTCACAGTCTAGGACTGATCCGTGTGAACTCTGTGAACGATACCTTGCGATCCACGCATCTTGTAAACGGGTTTTGTTTTCGTTGGCGGAGAAAAATATACAGGGTGCAACGAACGAAAAAAAAATACTTGACGAATAAAAATTGTTTCCTGTTTTTTGTCATATCAGACACAGGTAATTTTTTGAGTATTTTAAAATGAAAATCGTCCATAATAATTTTATAATAACTTATTTTGGCTGTATAAATTTATTTTTTTGGATTCACAGAGCCGCTAAAGCGATAGATACTTCAAATCTGGACGAGGCTCGAATGCCAACGAGTAAAAAAAACTTCTTCGTTGTCTTCATTTTCGTTGGCGAAGTTCTTCTCGATCTGCTCAATGCAATGGGGATTCTTCTGAGTCAGGAAGATCAAGAGATCCTTCTCAAGCACCTGGTAAGTTTTATGTACACTATGCATGTAATCCCTCTTGAGTGTGACACTACTTTGAAAACAAAAAATGTGGTTGTGATTTATTTGTCTCAGTGGTGTAGTGTTCAAGATGCTTGCCTGGTAAACAGGGTATGAGTTCATCCCACTAGGTTTTGAATTTAATCCTCAATATAATTTCAAAATTTAATCCTAATGATTGTAAATACCTAGTAGATTTTTTAAGCTATAGATCTGACAGGCGGACCTGACCAGGTCTACCTGATAGTGAGTGGCTGGCCTAACAAAACAAAATTTCACTTCTGTGACATAGTGTATTAGAGACGCTATTTACTTACGATATTTGTAAAATGTTGAGTGTACTTAAAGTTGTTTTCAGAAACAGGTCACAGGTCCCAAACTAAATATCTGATTTTCCCTCAGGAATTGGTTCTATGACGGAAGAATTAGCCGCCATGTCCATCATGGAATCAGATGGAGAAGCTAATGCCAGTCCAGATTCCATGCAGGCTAATAGAAGCTCAGGATCCATGCACACTCTGTCTCCGTACAGTGATGATAGCTCACAGAAGTAAGTACTCTTCCAACAGTCCCTGTGTTAAACAGGGTGTACGAAGACTAACACTTAAGTGGTCCTTTTGATACCTGAAAGATGAATAGGTTGAATTAAGGGAACTGTAATAATAATAACTAACAACGGAGGTCTTATCGTCCCGAAATCGGAGAGAGAAAGAACACAGGATAGGAGAAAACAATCCATTCCGAGAACGAACCTTACACCCTTTGCGATTTTGAAAATTTGGACTGATTCCAAAACTTTCTCATTATCTTGAAATGCACAAAATTATCTCTACCTACTTACTTCAACCTTTTTTTTATGATTGCTTACTATTAAAATTTCATACCAAAAAAACAACCGCTACACTAAGACATGGAAAGATCCCAGATATTTTTTTTCTGGACATCCAAGGGGTTTCAAACCCCCAATATTTCAAACACCGTAAGATACGCATCATGCCTATTTCACGGATGCGAAAAGACCTTGAAAGAATTTGTTTTGTGTTCACTTTCAACATTGAAAGATTCCCTCTAGAAAAAAAAAGCCCAATGAAATTGAATACTTTTTTTTTACAGGAAAAATGTGCTGCGCAGCTGCAACAGTCTGTCCAACCTGAGTGGCGAAGACCTGTCGTGCTTCCTGAACGCTAATCAGCCCTGTTTTGACCACGACTATATTAGCGAGAAGTTACGCGCTTCCAGACCCGATAATACGGAACCTGAGGATGAAGAAGAAGAGAAAGAAAGAGAAGAGGACGAGGAAGACAAACACCGTAAGATACGCATCATGCCTATTTCACGGATGCGAAAAGACCTTGAAAGAATTTGTTTTGTGTTCA
The DNA here is from genome assembly GCF_000475195.1 of Diaphorina citri. Lineage (NCBI taxonomy): Eukaryota > Metazoa > Arthropoda > Insecta > Hemiptera > Psyllidae > Diaphorina > Diaphorina citri. The sequence goes on along the minus strand of NW_007378939.1, from coordinate 34,705 downwards.
CTTTCAACATTGAAACATTCCCTCTCTAGAAAAAAAAGGCCCAATAAAATTGAACACTTTTTTTTACAGGAAAAATGTGCTGCGCAGCTGCAACAGTTTGTCCAACCTGAGTGGCGAAGATCTGTCGTGCTTCCTGAACGCTAATCAGCCCTGTTTTGACCACGACTATATTAGCGAGAAGTTACGCGCTTCCAGACCCGATAATACGGAAGCTGAGGATGAAGAAGAAGAGAAAGAAAGAGAAGAGGACGAGGAAGAGGGAGCTGTAGGCAATGGGAAGGAGGAAGATGTCCAGGAGGAAGAGGCGGAGGAAGAGAAGAGTGATAATGAGGAGTTTGAGGAATCTAGGTAAGGAAAAAGAGATTTTTTTTAGAGGTGGTTTATCTGAAGGTAAGAAAGAAGAGAAAAAGATTTTTCTCGAGGTGGATTATCTGTGTGTTTTTAGCGTTGTTTTGCTGACTAGGATTGCGGTCGAGAAAAGCTAGCAGCACGCGATTGTCCAGATAATCACCCATCTAAACTAAACAATTTACACACAAACCATGCGCAACTTTACTTAACTTCAGTGATCTATTGGAAATCGATGTAACATCAATTTAGCACTTTTTTACTGCAGCTGTATTACTAACATCCCTAAATGGGCAGGTTTAACATCAGAAGGAATTTTCAACCAAGTAGCTGCGCTGATAGACATATTTGGGACACAGTAATCGTCAACATCCATTGATGATATGACACTAGGAGAAGAAGCTGTATTCTTGAATATTTAACTCTAAATTCACGTGTTTTTCTCTTGTTTTTTTTTTTCAGTGTGGGAAATGGCAAGACCCTATCCCCTCGTCCTCCCAGACATGAAGGTGAATGCTCCCTTCTATCCTGCCTCAATCAGTATACATGCATTGAACTACTGGCAGGAAATAATAAAGTCACGTGTGAAATGTGCACTAAGAAACATAATAGAGGTGAGTCATATTTTTCTCAGCCATCCAAAGGGGCAATTGCTCGAGCATCATGAAGGACTCGGAAGATTGAGCCGTTCATGGATTTGAGCCTTCCAGTTCTCAGTGAAAAGGTAATGAACTAATGAAAAACAACGAAACTGTGTTTCGTATTAATATTGGCCGGGCGGCGCTTCGAACTCTTGACGTTCGTGCGCCTCCCGGCACGCTTGATGGAAGTATGTAATTACATATCAGATTCGAGACAAATTATCTGTGGTACTTTTTAATAGTAGGTAACAAATATTTCCATGGAAAATGGAGCCATAAAACCAAAGGCAGTGGTAATTCTACTCTTCCCATCCCTTATGGGGGCGGGGGAGTATGGGGGGCCACCCTCATCCTCCACGCGTCCTTCTGGAGGTTTGACAGAGGGAACTGTAACTGCCAAGGTCTTATTGTCCCGAAAGTAAAAAGAGAAAAAGGACAGGATAAGAGAAAAGCAGCCGTTCCGAGAACGAACCTTTTCCGTTCAGGATAATATCTGCCGCGGGCTGGGTAGATATTATCGAACCCGCGACCTAGCGCTTACAAGGCAGATGCGCTACCCTCCGAGTTAACTAGGCTGGCTTTTCATCCTTTATATTGAACTATCGTTCTTCATATTCATCTGGTTACAGCCACAACCAATAAAAATCGTGTTTATTAAGCTCTTCACCGGTAAAGTTTTTCTCATCTACTGATTCACGTCCGTGTGACAGTGCGGTACTGACAGAAAACAACGACGCGATGCGACTTCCAGTCTGTGTATTGCCAAAGTGATGACTTGATGATGTAAAATTAGCCACACATACGGTGTGATTGGCTTTTTTTTTTTAGTAATTCAGCGTAAACGAACTACTGCAATGAAAAGAAAACTTAACGTTTTTTAAAAGTTCTAAACTTCAATGTCTTTGACCTTTTAAGCCAATGTTTGTTGTCCAAATAACGTCACTCTTACGTGATATACCCTGATTATAATGATAACTGTGTATTTCAGGCACGAATAAAACCGAGCCAGTGAAGACAGCTGCCACTCTCCAAACTCTCATCGTGTCTCCCCCCTCCGTACTCATTTGTCATTTGAAACGCTTCCAACTGACCTATAGCTCACTCAAGAAAATCACCAAAAGTGTTCCTTTCCCGATGAAGCTGAGTATTGGGTCATTCTGCTCTAGCAAATGTCAGGTAAGATAGTGTATTTCTACTTCACTAGCGGGCTGCCTGTGCTTCGCCATGGAAAATTGACCATAACCATAACTTGAGATTCGAGATCGGTTTAGATTTCGGCAACCAAAAGTGTTCCTTTCCCGATGAAGCTGAGTATTGGGTCATTCTGCTCTAGCAAATGTCAGGTAAGATAGTGTATTTCTACTTCACGAGCGGGCTGCCTGTGCTTCGCCATGGAAAATTGACCATAACTTGAGATTCGAGATCGGTTTAGATTTCGGCCAAATGCTCTCATATCTAGAACATGTTGACTATTTATTTGATTGAGAGAATTGTTCTGAAAAACCAATAAATGGAAACTTATAAAATAAAATGTTAGGAATATTCCGATCAAGTTTCAGCTTTCCAAGTGTTGAGGTTCTAGAGATAGAGCGATCAGTGTGTGAATCAGTGAGTGAGATTGAATCTATCTCACTTTTATACTCGTATAATAGTAAAGCTTACCATCAGTGCTATGACCACTGGGCTAAGGTTGTTTATATCTGGATTAAGTACAACTTTTTTTCCAGATCAAGTACTATTAGTACCTACATGGATTTAAGTACCTAGACATTAAGTACCTACCTCATTGATAATTATAAAATAAAATGTTAGGAATATTCCGATCAAGTTTCAGCTTTCCAAGTGTTGAGGTTCTAGAGATAGAGCGATCAGTGTGTGAATGAGTGAGTGAGATTGAATTTATCTCACTTTTATACTCCTATAATAGTAAAGCTTGTCATCAGTGCTATGACCACTGGGCTAAGGTTGTTTATATCTGGATTAAGTACAATTTTTTTCCAGATCATGTACTATTAGTATCTACATGGATTTAAGTACCTAGACATTAAGTACCTACCTCATTGATGGAATTCATTCAATAATTTGATATTTTACAGGGTATTGAAAAAGGTCAGACAGATGTGCAGTATTCATTGTATGGGATTGTGGAACACTCAGGCTCACTGCATGGAGGGCATTATGTAGCTTATGTTAAGGTAAGAACCGCATTTTCCTCCTATACTTGTTACTTTCCTTTCTTTCTTTCTTTTTTTCAAGTCTTCCTCAACCTTATCTCTCCACCTTAGTTTTGGCCTTCTTCTCCTCTCTTTCTCTTCCTCTTTATTGCTAGTTTCTCTACTCTTTTAACCAGGGCCGTCGTATCCAGGATTTTGTCAAGGGGGAGAATGCTCCAAATTGTCGGGATGTGCAGTATTCATTGTATGGGATTGTGGAACACTCAGGCTCACTGCATGGAGGGCATTATGTAGCTTATGTTAAGGTAAGAACCGTATTTTCCTCCTATACTTGTTACTTTCATCATCATGAGCACATTGCCCTCTGGAAAGATGTTAGATAAAGTATTTTATCTATATAGGGTGCGCCAGAAAAACACTGACAACGGTTCTTTATATCTCCTTGCTTTATTCCTGCCTTATTTAAGTATTTTATCTATAAGAGTATAAAAATCGATCATCATGAGCACATTGCCCTCTGGAAAGATGTTAGATAAAGTATTTTATCTATATAGGGTGCGCCAGAAAAACACTGACAACGGTTTTTTATATCTCCTTGCTTTATTCCTGCCTTATTTAAGTATTTTATCTATAAGAGTATAAAAATCAATGACGGAAGAATTAGCCGCCATGTCCATCATGGAATCAGATGGAGAAGCTAATGCCAGTCCAGATTCCATGCAGGCTAATAGAAGCTCAGGATCCATGCATACTCTGTCTCCGTACAGTGATGATAGCTCACAGAAGTAAGTACTCTTCCAATAGTCCCTGTGTTAAACAGGGTGTACGAAGACTTACACTTAAGTGGTCCTTTTGATACCTGAAAGATGAATAGGTTGAATTAAGGGAACTGTAATAATAATAACTAACAACGGAGGTCTTATCGTCCCGAAATCGGAGAGAGAAAGAACACAGGATAGGAGAAAACAAGCCATTCCGAGAACGAACCTTATACCCTTTGCGATTTTGAAAATTTGGACTGATTCCAAAACTTTCTCATTATCTTGAAATGCACAAAATTATCTCTACCTACTTCAACCTTTTTTTTATGATTGTTTACTATTAAAATTTCATACCAAAAAAACAACCGCTACACTAAGACATGGAAAGATCCCAGATATTTTTTTTCTGGACATCCAAGGGGTTTCAAACCTATTAATTATTATAAATTAGAAACGTGAAAGGTAATAGCAACATGAAGTTATCGGTACCGATAACGATACTATCATGGTAACTCTAATGAGGAAAATGACCTGATAGTCAATTCCCAGCATTTGATACCAACCAACCACTCTAAAGCTCATAAAGGTTTTGTACGCCAAATTCTACGAGTTTTCTGGTTGCCTCTACACATTTACCTCCATCTACATCCAATTTACCTCTACACATTTTTAACTCCATACAAAAAAAGCCCACTCCGAGGCTTAGGTGTAGGGGCAAACAGCCCTAAAGGATGGGTTAAGCTTCTATGAATCTACCTAATAAGAGAGTGAAGTTAATTTTTGCAGGTCTGATTCAATCATGCCATCAGAAACTCTATTAATTATAAATTAGAAACGTGAAAGGTAATAGCAACATGAAGTTATCGGTACCGATAACGATACTATCATGGTAACTCTAAAGCTCGTAAAGGTTTTGTACGCCAAATTCTACGAGTTTTCTGGTTGGTGAATCCAATTTACCTCTACACATTTTTAACGCCATACACAAAAAGCCCACTCCGAGGCTTAGGTGTAGGGGCAAACAGCCCTAAAGGATGGGTTATACGAACTACGAATCTACCTAATAAGAGTGAAGTTAATTTTTGCAGGTCTGATTCAATCACGCCATCAGACCAACCTTTGAAAATAGCCAGGGATAAGGAAATGGGAAAAGATTATTTACTCTGTGATTACAATAGAGATGGTGATTCTTACAGGTAATTTACCACTAGTCCCTAATAATAATGGAAAATAACTACCTTGTAATGTTTAAGCAGTTGGGTCTACACTTCCTATAACTTTTATTACATACTGTTAACTTGTGAACATACTTAGATACCATTTTAGTATAGTATGTAGCCTCTGAGCATATAAGAAAGAAGTCAAACAGAAAGTAGCCTCAAAAATAAGTCCTAAAAGCAGTCATTAGGTTAGTAGTTTTTTGGGAATTTTTTTTTTTTTTTTTTTTTTTTTTTTTTTTGCGATGGGGGCTTTGTTGAATAGAATTACCGGTTTCCATACTCTATTCCTATTCCATGCACTTTTGACGCAGAAAAAATGGAGGTGGAGTAAAAAGTGGGGAGTACATAGTCGTTTGTGGACCTCTTTTGATGATACCTACCTACTTCGAAAAAGTTTAAAATGGCGAAAATACGGAGCTTATAATAACAGTAATTTGGAGCTTATAATAACAGTAAAAGGGCTAGAGAAAAGAATCCCTCTTACCTTGTTATTACTTCAATAAATATTCATGTCAAGGGCGAAATTTCGTATTATTCTTACCTTTACCTATTTTTCACATCACAGTGTATTCTCTAGGACTGATCCGTGTGAACGATACCTTGCGATCCATGCATCTTGTAAACGGGTTTTGTTTTCGTTGGCGGAGAAAAATATACAGGGTGCAAGGAACGAAAAAAAAATCCTTGACGAATAAAAATTGTTTCCTGTTTTTTATCATATCAGACACAGGTAATTTTTTGAGTATTTTAAAATGAAAACCGTCCATAATAAATTAATAATTAAAAGTCTTTTATTTTGGCTATATAAATTTATTTTTTTTTTTTATTCACAGAGCCGCTAAAGCGATAGATACCTACTTCAAATCTGGACGAGGCTCGAATGCCAACGAGTAAAAAAACTTCTTCGTTGTCTTCATTTTCGTTGGCGAAGTTCTCGTTTTTTTCGTTTTGTCATATCCCGTTTCCATAATCGTTTTCAAATGAATTTTTCTCAGTTTTCATTAAATCTAATAAAATATCTCTAAAACTAAATGAAATAATTAGTTTTTCCATATTGTGTTTCAATTTCTTTCTTGTGGAAACTGTAGGATAATTGCCGCACAATGGTAAGTTGTGTCAATGACTCTCATAGTGGGTCAAGACCTACCCATCCTATTGTGAGAATTGTCTATGAGTAATGCCAGTGGAATGTAGAAAGGAAGAACAGATAAAGATTACCTTTTCGGCCTTTTGTTTGCCATACACCGTTTGGGAGAATGATGGGAATCTGCCCTTGATTCAAACTGAAATTTGAGAGCCTACTTTGGATACTACTCATACTCCAACAATCTAGGTTTTAGTCCGAGTGAAGGAACAAAAGTAACTACCCATCCTATTGTGAGAATTGTCTATGAGTAATGCCAGTGGAATGTAGAAAGGAAGAACAGATAAAGATTACCTTTTCGGCCTTTAGTTTCTCATATACCGTTTGGGAGAATGATGGGAATCTGCCCTTGAATCAAACTGAAATTTGAGAGCCTACTTTGGATACTACTCATACTCCAACAATCTAGGTTTTAGTCCGAGTGTTAAAGGAACAAAAGTAATACATAGGTAGTATAGGTACCCAGTTGTATATCCTCAAAATTTCAATTCAAGAGGATTAAAAAATGTTGGTGACTGGTAGGTGATTATTTAGCTACCTGTATTTATTTTAAGGTTAAAGATATGCTACACATCAGTAAAAGCTGAAGGGATAACATGCAATATTACTCTAGTTTAAATAATGCATTAAGGAGATTCGCATCCTAGTTATGATATATTCAAAATGTACAAGTGTATCAACAGTAGGTGATTATTTAGCTACCTGTATTTATTTTAAGGTTAAAGATATGCTACACATCAGTAAAAGCTGAAGGGATAACATGCAATATTTTGCTAGTTTAAATAAAGCATTAAGGAGATTTGCATCCTAGTTATGAGATGTTCAAAATGTACAAGTGTATCAACTATGTTTTTTTCTCCATTTCAGACGGAACTTCAAATGGACTGTGCATTAGATCTGATGAGAAGGTTACCGCCTCAACAGATAGAGAAAAACCTCAGTGATCTAATAGACCTGGTACCTGGTCTTTGTGAAGATCTCCTTTCATCTGTGGATCAACCTTTGAAAATAGCCAGGGATAAGGAAATGGGAAAAGATTATTTACTCTGTGATTACAATAGAGATGGTGATTCTTACAGGTAATGTACCACTAGTCCCTAATAATAATGGAAAATAACTACCTTGTAATGTTTAAGCAGTTGGGTATACACTTCCTATGACTTTTATTACATACTGTTAACTTGTGAACATTCTTAGATACCATTTTAGTATAGTATGTAGCCTCTGAGTATATAAGAAAGAAGTCAAACAGAAAGTAGCCTCAAAAATAAGTCCTAAATGTAGTCATTAGGTTAGTAGTCAAAATCTTGGTAATTATGCAGAAGTCATGTCCGTGGAAAAGAAAGCTCCTTTTTGTATTTAACCTAACCCTATAATAACACTTATCACTGCTCTAATTGTGAAAACTCCTTTTTGCGTTTAACCATTCTATAATAACACTGGTCACTGCTTGTTTGTGCCAGTTCCTTTGGTAGCAATATTCTACGGACGTGACTTCTGCACAAGTACCAAAATCTCCTTTCATCCACTAATCTGATCTTCAAAATCTCTTTCTTTTCCAGGTCTCCATGGAGTAATGTATATGACCCACCCCTAGAAGATGGTTCCATGCCTTCTGAAAGATTGCGGAAGTTAGAAATAGATGCCAACCATGCATTTGATCAATATAGAGAAATGTACTTCGAAGGTGGTGTGTCTTCAGTGTATTTGTGGGATTTAGACCATGGTTTTGCAGGTATGTTAGTTTTTTATTTAAATTGAAGTTAGAAATAGATGCCAACCATGCATTTGATCAATATAGAGAAATGTACTTCGAAGGTGGTGTGTCTTCAGTGTATTTGTGGGATTTGGACCATGGTTTTGCAGGTATGTTAGTTTTTTATTTAAATTGGGTCTTTCAAAGCTATATCTCCACAGACAGAATCCTTGCAATAAATTATTTTATTCATATTATTTTAACAGCTTTGTTGTGTATACCTCCTCATGGATAAATTTGGTCTTATTTAGGTAAATGTTATGATGAACTTTGTCGTAATAGTTCTCATGCTTATTCACCTGTATTTTTTAAGGTCCAGTGAAACAATTGATTTTAATTTGCTGTTGTTACTTCCAGGTGTAATTTTAATCAAGAAAGCTGGAGATGGATCAAGGAAAATTCAAGGTTGTTGGGATTCCTTGGGTCTTTCAAAGCTATATCTCCACAGACAGAATCCTTGCAATAAATTATTTTATTCATATTATTTTAACAGCTTTGTTGTGTATATCTCCTCCTGGATAAATTTAGTCTTATTTAGGTAAATGTTATGATGAACTTTGTCGTAATAGTTTTCATGCTTATTCACCTGTATTTTTTGAAGGTCCAGTGAAACAATTGATTTTAATTTGCTGTTTATTCCAGGTGTAATTTTAATCAAGAAAGCTGGAGATGGATCAAGGAAAATTCAAGGTTGTTGGGATTCTATCCATGTAGTTGAAGTTCAAGAGAAGCCCACTGGAAGAAATGCACACTACAAGCTTACATCTACAGTCATGTTGTGGCTACAAACCAATAAAATTGCCTCGGGGAAAATGAACCTGGGTGGAAGTCTGACTAGACAAGTGAGTGTGCTTCTATTTGTCCTGATAGTTCCTATTTGTGAGCTTTTCAGATCACTTTATTTGTCAATTTAACAAGTGTTCTAAGAATTAATGTAAATAAATAACTAGTTTTAAGCTCTACATCTCCTGTAACCTTCTCTCTTCTAATTTTAGGATACAAACCTTAGAAAAGTACTTACCTAATACAACTTTATTGAAGCTAATCTATTTTGTCAAAACTTTCAGATTGAAATGGATGCACAAGTGTCAGACACAAGTCCTCACATAGCAAACATCGGTCGCATGGTGGAAGAAATGGAAAACAAAATCCGAAATACCCTGAACGAAATTTACTTTGGCAAAACAAAAGACATTGTCAATGGTCTACGTTCCCTTCAGCCTTTGTCAGTCCAACAGGCACAGCAAGCTTTGAAACAAGACTTGGCAGCCGCACTACAAAAGAGAAATGCAAAGACTGAAAACTAGCACCATCATATTTTCGGTAAGATGTCACTGAAATATGTAAATTGATTGTTAGAGGCCACTGTACGACTGCCAAGGTCTTTGGTAATGGGGGTTGTACCCTCCATTTGGCAACAATTTACCCATCTCCTCACATTAACTTCATCCAACCCGAGTGGGACAGGTATTAGTCAACAAGCATGCAGTTGCCCAGATGATCACCAAACATATTGAATCTTATGGAATAAAGTTGTACTTTACACTTCACTTACCTATATTTATTTTCAAGTTTTCAATTCCATGAAGTTAGTAGAATAAAGAATATTCTTGATTTTTTTATGGTTGACATTTTCGATTTGATTGCAGAGTGAAAAACATGGTCATTGGAATAAAGTTGTACTTTACACTTCACTTACCTATATTTATTTTCAAGTTTTCAATTCCATGAAGTTAGTAGAATAAAGAATATTCTTAATTTTTTTATGGTTGACATTTTCGATTTGATTGCAGAGTGAAAAACATGGTCATACTACCACCTTACCTGGACTGTTTCTACTCTTGTGAAATTGTGAATGTCAATCGTCCTCTCACTGAACCCAAGTGTCCCTTTTGTCCGAAGAAAATTCTGCTCTGCCATTTTATCTTTAGAGTTATGATCACAATAAATATTGATTCCATTTTGGTGAGCTATATTATGTCCGTGTGGTAAGTGATGTACCTATGTGTTTGTACTGTAGGTAAAATACTGTACTGAAAGTGGAAGGCTTTTTAGCTTTTGTCCGAAGAAAATTCTGCTCTGCCATTTTATCTTTAGAGTTATGATCACAATAAATATTGATTCCATTTTGGTGAGCTATATTGTGTCCGTGTGGTAAGTGATGTACCTATGTGTTTGTACTGTAGGTAAAATACTGTACTGAAAGTAGAAGGCTTTTTAAATCACTAGACACACGTCATTCGTTCATATATTTCACATTGAATGGAGTAGTCATACAGAGTGAGTGTTGCTAAACAATATGTAGAATATTGTAGAACACAACTAGCGTTTTCACGTTAGTAGCTTTATTCAAGTCAACTTGAACTTTGATTCCACACACGGCATAATATCAAATTTCAAAATGAGTTTGAACCCACCATATATGAAGTATAAACTATTGAGCAGTTTTATACAAATATGCTAAGAATTTCGTAAGAGATGAAATTTTCTCAACTTGCTGCCTATCTAGTTTTGGAAAAAGAAACTCACCAAATCGATAATGGGACTCTTGTCAGACAGGTGTCAAAAAATCAATCATACTGCATTTTTGCATTTAGCATAAAGTTTGCCTTGCGGTTTTCGGACACCAAAGCTGCACCTTGCCATGTTACATTTCCCGCGTCCCCACTGCCTTTCCCATACATTTTATACTTTCCACTCCGTTAACGTAATGCATCATGTTTATTTACACGATAGCCATTACTTTGTTATGTCAACAGGGGCGCTGTTAAGTATAAGTAGTGCTTTATTTAGACTGTCAACTTATAACAAGTTGATCCATTATACCAACAGTTTAATAGAGCACCTCTTTGTTAACGGTCTCTGAACCTACGGCGCCCATTTCCCATTTACTTCAAACTTTGTAAAATCTGCCTCGGTGGCGTAGTGGTCAAAGCTCGGGTTCAATCCCAGCCGAGGCATGGAATTGTATATTTATTCAAGTCAACTTGAACTTTGATTCCACACACGGCATAATATCAAATTTCAAAATGAGTTTGAACCCACCATATATGAAGTATACACTATTGAGCAGTTTTACACAAATATGCTAAGAATTTCGTAAGAGATGAAATTTTCTCAACTTGCTGCCAATCTAGTTTTGGAAAAAGAAACTCATCAAATCGATAATGGGACTCTTGTCAGACAGGTGTCAAAAAATCAATCATACTGCATTTTTGCATTTAGCATAAAGTTTGCCTTGCGGTTTTCGGATACCAAAGCTGCACCTTGCCATGTTACATTTCCCGTGTCCCCACTGCCTTTCCCATACATTTTATACTTTCCACTCCGTTAACGTAATGCATCATGTTTATTTACACACGATAGCCATTACTTCGTTATGTCAACAGGGGCGCTGTTAAGTATAAATAGTGCTTTATTTAGACTGTCAACTTATAACAAGTTGGTCCATTATACCAACAGTTTAATAGAGCATTTCTTTATTGTTAAGGGTCTCTGGACCTACGCCGCCCATTTCCCATTTACTTCAAACTTTGTAAAATCTACCTCGGTGGCGTAGTGGTCAAAGCTCGGGTTCAATCCCAGCCGAGGCATGGAATTGTATATTAATTTATTTTCGAATTTGACCATACAATACTAGAGCTCTAAGGGTTAGGTGAACCTTCCTCTCAACAATCTATCTTATATTATAAGAACAATTATTTTATAATAACAATTACTATTACTATGTATTGCATAGAGCGATCGTCCAATGAAAGGGACTAAAAGCATCCATAACTAGAGATAGAGCGATCAGTGTGTGAACTATGAAATGTGAAATGTGAATGAGTGAATGGATCTCGTTCTTATAATATAAGATTTATTTTCGAATTTGACCATACAATACTAGAGCTCTAAAGGTTAGGTGAACCTTCCTCTCAACAATCTATTATTTTATAATAACAATTACTATGTATTGCATAGAGCGATCGTCCAATGAAAGGGACTAAAAGCATCCATAAGTTTCACTCTATTTTCAAAAACTTGCCACAAAAGTCCACGAGTGGTTAGAGCTTAAAATTTTATGTAAACCTATGAAAACCAAGTTTATTATTTTCGTCTCAAGTGCAAATTGATACTTTTAATACCCTACATTTTAAGATTTGTGTAAATTTCATTAAAGAATTAATTAATCTATCAATTTTGTACATTTATTATTATTTTGTATAGAAAATTTTGAAATAATTAAATTATTCATTAATTTATTCTCTTTTTATTTTTTAGTGAAATTGATTTTTTTGTTTCAATGTGAAGATTAAAATGTCAACGCAATGAATTTGCGTCTTGCCTTAAATGAAAGTTGCTTGCACACATTGTCAGCTTGTGTCAGAACCAAAAATAATTGGGATTGGTTTTGCTTCCTAAAATATCAGTAAAAGGTCTCGTTAATTAATTAAACTTTACAAGATTTTTTTTCCATCAAAAACAGGATGGACAAAATCTTTTCGTCATGAAATTTGTGTGAGTGACCCAACTTTGTTTAATAATTCTCGGACGTTATCCTACCTGTAAAATTAATAGAAATATAATTTTCTGTATACTTGGTCGAAATTTGCTATCGAAATAAAATTCTCCCGCAGAACGGAAGTTTTCGGTGTGACCAAATGAAAGTTCTGAAAATTACATTTCTTACCTTTTCAATCAAAAGCTTCCCTGCTTAATCTACTTCTAAATTCATTTGTCATATAATTTTAACCACCCACTGTGGCAAATAACTTTTCTAATACCTACCTACTTTTCATTATGATTTCACATTAATTTCATATTTAGTTTATTATCATTATTATTTTTTAATTTTTAACCTCGTCTGTATTATCAATTTTTTACAATCATATTAATTTGTCTCCGTGAGATATGGATAGATAAATTTATTGGTGATGAAAAGCGAAATTCCGCGTAGGATTTTTCTTGGTTACATATTTAGGAGGTGTGGAAAATGTCTACCGTAATGAAATCACTCACAGAAACTTAGAGGTTGGACCAGCCTAGACGTGACCATAGGAGCTCCCGGGTTCGATTCCCAGAGTCGATATAATATTGCACTCGTATCTGCCCCTTATTGGCTATGTAATGAGGGACATACTACGGGCTAGGCGTCATGGGCGTGCTACGACACAGACCACATGAACCTAAAACACTTTTACCTTCGAACCTTAGATGCCTCACTTGCCCGACTTTGCTTTATTAACAAATTTCCTACGGTTTTTTTCATTTTCACAATCGTCACTTTAAATTACTAACGTTCAAATTGAAATTTGTTTGCCCGTTTTACACTTCAAGGGGAAATTTGTTTCCTTTAGTCACGGTAAAAGACCTATCATTAAGATCCTCAAAGAATCCAAGACACATTTGAACTAGATTATAGAATGACAAATCTTCAATACTACGTATTATGTTCTTAATTTTTATTAAAAGTTATAATTTTTTACCGCATGTTGGTATGTAATAATTAATTCTAATTATTTGAAAAATACCTTATTGATGTAACTTTTATATATTTATATAAACCATACATATATTATATATTTAATGTTTTATACATCCCTATGGTTTTCATTTCATGTTAATGTAAGGTTAATACAATTAGATTAAGATGAAAATGAATATTCAAACGATTCCATTGTTGGGGAATGTGAGCTAAGTGTGATTTTGCTTGCTTGAGACCTGGGTCTCTCGGACGGTCTGACAGGCCTAGGTCTCTAGTTTCCGCCACTCACGCTCAGACTGCCTGACAGGCCCAGGTCTGTGAGACCGCGGTCTGTCAGACTGTCTTAGCGTGAGTGACTGGCCAGAGACTCGATTAATGTGAACCAAAGTGAAATTTTGCTTAATCGGCTCATGTGAGAAATTAAGTAAGGAAAACTCCCCCTTTATGTCTCCCCTAGGCTTGAACACCGTGTTAACATTTACCTAGCAAGGAACATACAGGCTTGGTTTTTAGCTGAATTCCCTCAGGGATGAGCTATTCACTTATGATTGTACCTGTAAAACGTACACGTTACAATCATATTTGTCTCCGTGAGATATGGATAGATAAATTTATTGGTGATGAAAAGCGAAATTCCGCGTAGGATTTTTCTTGGTTACATATTTAGGAGGTGTGGAAAATGTCTACCGTAATGAAATCACTCACAGAAACTTAGAGGTTGGACCAGCCTAGACGTGACCATAGGAGCTCCCGGGTTCGATTCCCAGAGTCGATATAATATTGCACTCGTATCTGCCCCTTATTGGCTATGTAATGAGGGACATACTACGGGCTAGGCGTCATGGGCGTGCTACGACACAGACCACATGAACCTAAAACACTTTTACCTTCGAACCTTAGATGCCTCACTTGCCCGACTTTGCTTTATTAACAAATTTCCTACGGTTTTTTTCATTTTCACAATCGTCACTTTAAATTACTAACGTTCAAATTGAAATTTGTTTGTCCGTTTTACACTTCAAGGGAAAATTTGTTTCCTTAGTCACGGTAAAAGACGTATCATTAAGATCCTCAAAGAATCCAAGACACATTTGAACTAGATTATAGAATGACAAATCTTCAATACTACGTATTATGTTCTTAATTTTTATTAAAAGTTATAATTTTTTACCGCATGTTGGTATGTAATAATTAATTCTAATTATTTGAAAAATACCTTATTGATGTAACTTTTATATATTTATATAAACCATACATATATTATATATTTAATGTTTTATACATCCCTATGGTTTTCATTTCATGTTAATGTAAGGTTAATACAATTAGATTAAGATGAAAATGAATATTCAAACGATTCCATTGTTGGGGAATGTGAGCTAAGTGTGATTTTGCTTGCTTGAGACCTGGGTCTCTCGGACGGTCTGACAGGCCTAGGTCTCTAGTTTCCGCCACTCACGCTCAGACTGCCTGACAGGCCCAGGTCTGTGAGACCGCGGTCTGTCAGACTGTCTTAGCGTGAGTGACTGGCCAGAGACTCGATTAATGTGAACCAAAGTGAAATATTTGCCTAATCGCCTCATGTGAGAAATCAAGTAAGGAAAACTCCCCCTTTATGTCTCCCCTAGGCTTGAACTCCGTGTTAATGTTAACATTTACCTAGCAAGGGACATACAGGCTTGGTTTTTAGCTAAATTCCCTCAGGGATGAACTATTCACTTATGATTGTACCTGTAAAACGTACACACTCCGCATTTTCCACTGTATGCCATACTTATGTCAATCAAAGGATTACAACACTGGTGTTTGTGTTCAATGTTCCGTATGCTCTTGAAAATTTCAAAATATTTTGAACACTAAAAATACATATTTTTGAAAATGAAGAAGACGAGAGAGGAGTAAAAAAAAAAACCATGAGTAAAAATTGGAACATTTTTCTTTGCAAGTGGAGATTTTTCACGTGAATTAGTAACATAGAAAAACAACACGCTTGTTTTCTCCTCGTCCATTTTAATAAAGGGAGTGCTGATTCAATTGCAAACAAGCACAACGACATAGAAAAACTCCCCAAACATTGGGCTGTTTTCGTAATCTTTTCATTTTGACGTGACGTTGAAAATATGTCTCCGTCAGATTTGTATTGCATTAAGGAGGCAAATAAGGGGATTTAATTCATTTTTCTTTCTCAATAATGATAATTCAGTAATGACATCCATTACTTGGGTGAGTTTTAATTTGTTTCAAGGAGTCTCGAATTTGAATATCAAGGCAGGCGTCATTTCAGAGCTGGTGAAAAATGGAGGGTGGGAAATTGGTGTTATTGGTAAAGTCATGAATGACTTGGGTATTTGATTGTCTACCTGTTTGGCGACTAGCTCGTCTGCCCTTGTTGCTGAAATGAAATCCCATCCCTTAGTAGGGATTTCCTCGTAAAGGTAAAAAACCCCCTTGTGGGTGTATTGGTTAACGCGTGGTACTTCGGATCTGAAAGTCGGTGGTTCGAGTTAAAGTCAAATCATAAAATATAATTATGTATCTGTATAATATTTATAATATGTATAAGTGGGGGCTTGTGGGTGTATTGGTTAACGCGTGGTACTTCGGATCTGAAAGTCGGTGGTTCGAGTTAAAGTCAAATCATAAAATATAATTATGTAGCTGTATAATATGTATAAGTGGGGAACTACATTTGTGACAAGCATCAAGTATGTTAAACACAATTAAAATTCCTTTGGGGGAAAAAAATCACGAAATTCCTTTCAACTGGGGAACCTTCATTGTTCGCCCCTGAATCTCTCCAACGCAACGCACAGATTACTTCGTTTTAACTCAAGAACAGTGATGAGGTAAAATGTCAAATGTTAATATGTACCAGAATAGAAAATGCAACGGAACAACAGAACATTGACAGATGACTGATGACCAGATTGTTTGACAAGAACAACAAGGTTTCGAGTACCTATCAGAACAACAAGTTTTCGGTCTCAAATACAAAGTGAGGGTGAATACGGTTCGGATCTGGACCATGAAGCCTTGTCATTTGAGGAAAGCGAGAAAACCACTGATCTACTTAATATCATACGATTTCAGCCATACTCGTATTTCAGAATAAGTATTTTTATGTTGGACGTTTCTTATTTCAGGACCTCTCGACCTCTCAAAGTTTGGCTTTCTTATTTCAGGACAAGTCGCGAGATATTTCTCGTACGGCTAGCATTGATATGAGCATAGCCTGTAGCAAACCTTCTGATGATCTGAGGATGTGCCACTCGGCTCCTTCTAGTCCCAAGAAACCAATCAACTTTCTTTACGATCAAGGTAAGACTGCTAGATTTTTCAGTGAAGTACCGTCTCATTATCCTTCAGGTGAATTCTACAACAGTCCCATTTTCCTTAATGTAAAACCTACAACGTCCCATTTCCCATTTTCCTTAATGTAAAACCTACAGCGTCCCATTTTCCTTCAGGTAAAGCCTACAATAATCCCATTTTCCTTTATGTAAAACCTACAACATTCCCATTTTCAGGCAAATCAGATCGACGGGACAGTGGTGGGGATGACATGAGTCAGCATAGCAGCAGTCATCCGAACAAGAACACCATACACGAGATACAGAAACACTACCGACTTCTTCAAAAGCGACTGAGTCAGGAATTCAGCAAGAAGATAGGAGAATGGGATATGAATAGAATCAGACATCCGCTGTCTAGTTGCCGAGGTCTGAGTTTACCTTGTAAGGACGAGAGTCATCTGGTGCGAGGTGTGATGAGTGAGAATTTGAGCCCGGATTTCAAGAAAAAACTCGAGGAATGGAATAAGATGAAGTGTGCAGACCAGGTGAGTGAGAAACCTGTATTCCTTACTTGTATTACAAGAGTAAAGTCTGCCTGGCTAAGGGTGTTAAACAGAGAGTAGACTAGTGTCTAGCTGTGGGACAATAAACAGGGAGGAGAACAGCTAACCCTAACCAGCCTAGCTAGCTGGTCGTTTTCAAAGGGTTCTCTGTGCTTTTAAAGAATAAGCACAAGTCCTCACGATGGTTGACTGCGGTTCAGGACGAACCAATTAAACATGGCTAGAGACCATCACCCTGGTATATGGCAGAAAAAAAAGATATCCTTTCTTTATTCTACCATCAGCATTCGGTTACAGCTACAACAACAACATTCAATAAAGTTCGCCCTGGCGGGATTGTTTCTTCCAGATTCCCCAGACACCACACACGGCCCCTCCGCACTTCAAAAAGCTCATCCCCGACTGGCAAAAGTGGAAGTCGATGAACTTCAAGCACGAACTTTTCTCAAGCCACGACCTGGGATCGAACGAGGGACCTTCGAGTTGTCAGTCCGAGCATGTATGCTCGCAGTCGGAGCATAAAGCATACCGTGTCACGACGGGCGGGGGAAAGTGTGTACAGAATATTGCCTGGATAGACAAGGAAATACACAAGATAGAGCGAGAGAAACAGAGACTGGACAAGGAGAAGGAGAAGTGCGAGAAAAAGATACAGAGGTGAGTTTGATTCTCTGAATTTAAACTACGCGTGGTTAGTACCTGAATAGGTGACCATCTTGGAAATCCGCGTGCTGCTGGGTTCCCGGCTCCACTCAGGCTGGGTGAGATTTCTCCGAATGGCCGTCACGAGAGACCTAAGTTGTTAAAAGTGACGTTAAACCCCTATTCCTACCCAAAGACCAGTATATGAGTTGGATTATCCCTGGATAGCTGTTTCAAGCATTTTGACTATCATCAGTAGGGAGAAGTTAATAGTACACCCATAAAGGCCTTAGAACTGGATATCTGGAGGTAATAAAACATGTCCATGTTTATATTGATATGTCTAAGTTGGTAGGAAGGTGCTGCGACATACACAATCATACTGCATACAATGAACCGTGTACAATATATCTCTCAATCTCTTCTCCCCAGATTAGAAAAGATGCGTCTTGCCATCGGATCCAGGATTCGTATGAAAGAAGTCCTGATTCCCACATCTTCAGGACTACTTCGATTTCCTGGAATTTCCCGGAAATTCACCCAGAAGCTGTACGAGTGGGAAAAAGCGCAGGGTATTGGACCTGAAGCCTCGACCTTTGCATTGCTCGACTCCTCATATCAGCCGGATTTGAAAGAGAGAGGGAAATTCAAAGGTAAATCGACTTTTATAGTGCGGTGTACTAAGTGCTTTGATAAGTATCAAATTGAAATCCATTCCTAACCAAAGCTAGATATGCAAAATTGAAATTGGTCTTTCTTATATCAAAACACCGTTTTTTCCCCTTTATTCGAGCATTGAACCCAGAACCCTGGTTTAAAACGCCTTGGCTTAGATCTGATATGGGACAGGGCTATTCTCATCATTGTTTCTCTATTATTATTTTTCTTTTTCATCATAGTTTTTCTCAAACAAATCGGACAAATTTTATCACATTAAATTAAATTAAAACTTTTAAAAAAGAGGTTTGACAGACTTCTGCTAAGGTCTTATCGTCCCGAAATTCTCTTTTTTTTTCAGTCAATGAAAAGAGAACTCTCACTCGGTCCAGATCACTAGGTAGTGTTCACGATACTACCAAGGGAATATCTCGACAGCCGTCTAGCTTATCTTTGAATGATATGGATGAACTGCAAGACAACAATGTTAATGGTAAGTTGATCTTAAGCACGTCCCGTGAGGGTCCAATAGAATGTAGTTTGGGGTCAAGTGGATTGGAAGACATCATATGCCTTCAGGTGTCCATTTGTCAAGGGTCTAGGTTTTCCCTGCTCTTGGTATCAATTTGAAGAAACCATTTATACTGATGAAAATTTGTACTGAAACAATAAATGGGAAAATAATTTGAACAGAATATACCCTGCTTATACTGTCAGAATGAGACTGAAAAGTCCCTTTATGTTGTGTATGATGGTGGTTTCGAACCAGTGTATTTCGGTTTTCCAATATCCAATATTGGCTAGAGTGAATTGATTCAATCCTCAGTCTTGGTTTTCACTCTGGTGAGTCTACACAAAATAAATTCGTTCCAATGTTCTATTTTCAAAGTGATCTTTTCTTACTACATTAGAACTCCAATTCAACACTTTACTCCTGCAGTCTAAGCAAGGTCTTATATAGGTACATGTTTGGTACAATATTTTATTTGGTTGACATTTTCTTGTTGTTTCAGGAGCAGATGTCCTCTGTTCTGGAGAACATTTCTCTCATCACTCATCTGGAGATGACGAGACCAAAAATCTAAGGTAGGTCTCTAATTAATGGCCTTGGTTCAGCAGGTCCGTGTCCAAGTGTAGTTTCGGTCACCCATCCGGATAACAACCATGCACGACGTTGCTTAACGTCAGTAAGCAATGGGGTATGGGTGAATTCAAAGTGCTATTGCTGCTAGCCATATAAGCCTATTGTTTTACGTCACTTTTCTGTTTTCAGTCCCACCTCTTGGACAACAGACTGTTTGCAAACATTGCAAGAGTTATTCTTTGATCTGGAAGAATTGGAAGAAATTGAGTGTGACTTTAGGTGAGTAGAAATTAAAATGGGACAAGATGATGTGAGTATTAATCAAAATTTCGCCCTTTTATTCAGTATACTAAGTTGGTGCCTTCAAATCCTACCAACACCAGTTGCAGCATTATGACTTGTTGGCGAAAGTGCGACGACTTGCAAAAGTAAATTAATGTGAAAATTGCTCTTTTCTTTATTTCAGTACATTGAAATCCAACTTACTCTCGAATAAAGAGGAAATGGTTCAAATCACAGATCAGTTGCAAGAATATCTTGGTAAGTACTTAGTACCTATCTTATAATATTATTTATTATAAATTTGTTCCTAGTGGTCCTGTTCTAATTTTGATCATAACTGATAAACTATAGATACAAGTGGGTTTAACAGTAAATTTATTACGAAGCAGGTAAATAGCATCTCAAACCAAAGTAAATAGATTACTGTCATTAGTTTATTGTTGGGAGTAGGCCGAGTAGGTACCTACAATTTTTGGGTAAAACAAACATTCTCATTATCTCAAATATCAACCCACAAAGCGGCCTTTCAAAAGCAGTCAAGGGTCTCTGTTACCATTTTATGATCCATGTGCCTCCATAGCTCAGTGGTTAGAGCACTGGTCTTGTAAACCAGGGGTCGGGAGTTCGATCCTCCCTGGGGGCTTCCTTTGTGCGGAAATTTTTTACTTTTCGTTTGTAAAGTGACAAATTTTATTGTTACCTACACGTTTGTTATTTGTTAGGTACTTTCTTTTATGGCTATTTTTACAGGTGACACAGATAAGTTGTTTAATGACACCAATAATGAACTGAAACTGAAGGGGTCAGTTAAACATGTCAGACAATCTCTCATTTCAAAAGAATGCGATATTTCAAAGTCCGAACAAAAGAATAAAGGTCAGTTTTTTTTAGTAAGTTGTAAAACGATTCTCCTTGTAGATGCATTTCTTGTGGTATTGTGGAGATCTTTTATGTTTTAATTTACCATAGCCGGGCGCCCGGTTTCAAATAAAATTTCGTATTTTAGATCCCGAAGCCGCTAGTGGCAAAGGATAGTTTTCTGATCTGTTTACGAAATTTTCGTTCATAACTTCATAATTATTCTTTTGTACACGTAGGTACATATCAAGGCACAAATTTCTATACATACCTAGCTAAATCCGTAACTCCCTATCTCAAGCTGTATAAAACTGACCATCGAAAATTTGACCCGATTCCATTACTTTCCTCCCTACGGGATAATTAAACTAAAAAAAGTAGTGCTAAAAACGCCGGTACATTTTGAATAGATCGCAAGATATTCAGTTTGGGTACCTAATCCAATAAAAATCCGCGTATCAAATTCTAATCTTGAAGTTCTAATTCAATATCGAGCTGGCGTAGGTTCTTTGATAGGTAGCATGTTAAATGTGAAATCCAGTCGTATGCCTATGTGTCAATAAATCCAAGTCAATCATCGATCTAGTCTTCCATTTGTATTTGTCTAATTGTTTTATCTTTTGATCACGTAGTATATTACAGTACTTACCTATAAAAAGTAAGATTAAAATATTAATAACCGACGACATTTAGTGAAACAAATAAAATCGGATGAAAAATACAATGGGCGTATCACAAACCAAAGTAAATAGATTACTGTCATTAGTTTATTGTTGGGAGTAGGCCGAGTAGGTACCTACAATTTTTGGGTAAAACAAACATTTTCATTATCTCAAATATCAACCCACAAAGCGGCCTTTCAAAAGCAGTCAAGGGTCTCTGTTACCATTTTATGACATGATTAATTAGGAGGGCATTTTGTTTTGGTCATTGGGTCAGTTAAACATGTCAGACAATCTCTCATTTCAAAAGAATGCGATATTTCAAAGTCCGAACAAAAGAATAAAGGTCAGTTTTTTTAGTAAGTTGTAAAATGATTCTCCTTGTAGATGCATTTCTTGTGGTATTAAGGAGATCTTTTATGTTTTAATTTACCATAGCCGGGCGCCCGGTTTCAAATAAAATTTCGTATTTTAGATCCCGAAGTCGCTAGTGGCAAAGGATAGTTTTCTGATCTGTTTACGAAATTTTTCGTTCATAACTTCATATTGTTTTGTACACGTACATATCAAGGCACAAATTTCTATACATACCTAGCTAGATCTGTAAACCTCCTATCTCAAGCTGTATAAAACTGACCATTGAAAAATTGACCCGATTCCATTACTTTCCTCCCTATGGGATAATTAAAGTAAAAAAAGAAGTGCTAAAAACGCCGGTACATTTTGAATAGATCGCAAGATACTCAGTTTGGGTACCTAATCCAATAAAAATCCGCGTATCAAATTCCAATCTTGAAGTTCTAATTCTAATTCATCAAAATATTAAGTACATCGACCTCAACCGCGGGCCCGCGCAGAGAACCGTTAACCGAATTTCAATCCCAAATCAAAATCCTGGAAAAGGCCCGCTTGCTAAACAAAAGGGTCCTATTATCCAACCATAATGGATGTAGCTGGTAAAACAGGGGGTGGCCTCAGTGGAGAAAAAGCCATAGTGGGAAATGACATACAAGAAAAAATCACAGAGTAGGTAGGGATGGTACCTATAATGGTCACGGGATCAATCCGCTGTGAAGGTTTTCATCTGTGACTGTTTCTTCTATGAATGCACGTCGTAAAAGAGTAAAATGTCATCTGGAATCAGCAGACGAGCTTGGATGTAGCCCAAGCCATTAAGCGGGCACGGTGGCCGAAATAAAAGACGAATAAACTCAAAAAAACTTGAACCTGAAATTTGATCTCGGGGGATCGAGTAATATTTTCCAATCAAGTGAAAGCTAATGTGACGTCTGGAGCTACCCAGGTACCCACATGTAGCCCCTGGGTGGTAATAGGTGCTCTTCGAGATTCATCTTGTCACTTTGTACCTATAATACCTACTAACTTTTTATTGGTCCAAGATTGTCTCTGAGTGAGGTTAGATGGGAAGTATGGTGAATTTATTGAAATATTTTATTATTATTTTAATTTGCCAAAATATGTTATACGAAAAAGCTATTGAAGAAGACAATTTTTTGAAGATCGTAAAAAATTGAGAAAATAAAATGCTCAAAGGCCTCTTGAACAGCGTTTAATGACAAAATAATCTACCGTCGATCGATGCTCGTCGATTATAGGTATACGGACACACCGAGGTACACATGAAAATCCAAAAAAAGTAAAAAAACTTGTAGAGAGATTGACTGAAACTAAAACTAGATTTGGGAGGCAGAAATTCAAGAAATGATATGAAAAAACAAGAACCCCCTTGAGGTTTTTCGAACCACCTCAAAAAAAAAAAAAAAAAAAAAAAAAAAAAAAAAAAAAAAAAAAAAAAAAAAAAAAACTTGAACCTGAAATTTGATCTCGGGGGATCGAGTAATATTTTCCAATCAAGTGAAAGCTAATGTGATGTCTGGAGCTACCCAGGTACCCACATGTAGCCCCTGGGTGGTAGTAGGTGCTCTTCGAGATTCATCTTGTCACTTTGTACCTATAATACCTACTAACTTTTTATTGGTCCAAGATTGTCTCTGAGTGAGGTCAGATGGGGAGTATGGTGAATTTATTGAAATATTTTATTATTATTTTAATTTGCCAAAATACCTATGTTATACGAAAAAGCTATTGAAGAAGACAATTTTTTGAAGATCGTAAAAAAATGAGAAAATAAAATGCTCAAAGGCCTCTTTAACAGCGTTTAATGACAAAATAATCTACCGTCGATCGATGCTCGTCGACTATAGGTATACGGACACACCGAGGTACACATGAAAATCCAAAAAAGTAAAAAACTTTTAGAGAGATTGGCTGAAACTGAAACTAGATTTGGGAGGCAGAAATTCAAGAAATGATATGAAAAAACAAGAACCCCCTTGAGGTTTTTTTGAACCACCTCAAAACCCAAACTCCTTCATAAAACCGATTAAAACCTAATGGACTTGTCGGACCACTGCAATAACAATTAGGATAAATCAATTTTATTCTGACTTTGCATGAGAAGGAATCATCAGCCTAATTGACAAAATATTCTAATTGGGGGGATCAAAATATCCACTCGACTGTAAGTAATTTGGTGGTGACATTTTTATTCGACAATAAAGGCTTTGAAAAAAAAAGTTAACAAATTGATATTTTCACGTTCTATTCTCAGTTTGAAGTTAATTCGTTAGTAGGTGTAACAAAATAGATAGAATAGTTTTACATGGTGTCGTATCCTTCTATTAAAATGTATCTGTACCTTACAACCTACCTATCTGTACCTATAACAATACTTACTGAGGTAGTAAGTGGGGTAGGTAATGTAGGGTACGTATCTACATATCAAGCGCTTTACACCACTAAAGTTAACCACGGAATTGGTATCCAATCACGTGCAGTTGTTTTTGCCGGTCCCACTCAGGCCTCGGGCTGAGTGAGGTTCATGTGAAGAGACGGGTAGCTTGTCGCCAAATGGACTCCTTCAACTAAAAACCTGTAAAACTCCTTCAACTAAAGACCTTAGCAGTTAAATAGTGACTTTAAATCTCTATCAAACAAATAAAACACGTACTTATAATGTTCGGCACTGCTTAGGGTACCTATTTAGTTAAATCAGGTGGAATGCAAAATCTTCTTAAGAAAAAAACTCTCTCGTCTGCTCAGAGCGCTAACAGAGCATTTAGCATCTTTGGTCCAGGCTCAAATTTCTTCGTGTCAGTATCGGTAATACTAGCAAAATACATAATAATCTCTTCTACCTACGTCTTAATTAACCTTAGTTTTATTATAGTAATATTAGTGAGGTTATTTTTGCAACCGTGGAGTCGGTACTTTACAGGGATTTTCTTCGTTTAGGTTAGGCCAAGGTCCACGGTACTTTTAAGCGAAAGCTAGACAACAAAAGCTCAATACCTACTTCGCGTCATAAGCTTAGGTCGTACATACCCAGAAAGGTGCAAAATTGTCGAGTGAAAACTTGAAACTCACTTCCTTCTATGCGAATGCGACAAATCTGTTCGGAATGTTCGGATCAAGTCCAAGGACCGTAGTCTGTAGAACGGCTCTTCAAGAACCACCTCAAAACCCAAACTCCTTCATAAAACCGATTAAAACCTAATGGACTTGTCGGACCACTGCAATAACAATTAGGATAAATCACTTTTATTCTGACTTTGCATGAGAAGGTATCATCATCCTAATTGACAAAATATTCTAATTGGGGGGATCAAAATATCCACTCGACTGTAAGTAATTTGGTGGTGACATTTTTATTCGACAATAAAGGCTCTGAAAAAAAAGTTAACAAATTGATATTTTCACGTTCTATTCTCAGTTTGAAGTTAATTCGTTATAATAGATAGAATAGAATAGTTTTACATGGTGTCGTATCCTTCTATTAAAATTAATCTGTACCTTTCAACCTACCTATCTGTATCTATAACAATACTTACTGGGTAGGTAATGTAGGGTACCTACGTATCTACATATCAAGCGCTTTACACCACTAAAGTTAACCACGGAATTGGTATCCAATCACGTGCAGTTGTTTTTCCCGGTCCCACTCAGGCCTCCGGCTGAGTGAGGTTCATGTGAAGAGACGGGTAGCTTGTCGCCAAATGGACTCCTTCAACTAAAGACCTGTAAAACTCCTTCAACTAAAGACTTTAGCAGTTAAATAGTGACTATTAGTGACTTTAAACCTCTATCAAACAAATAAAACACGTACTTATAATGTTCGGCACTGCTTAGGGTACCTATTTAGTTAAATCAGGTGGAATGCAAAATCTTCTTAAGAAAAAACTCTCTCGTCTGCTCAGAGCGCTAACAGAGCATTTAGCATCTTCGGTCCAGGCTCAAATTTCTTCGTGTCGGTATCGGTAATGCTAGCAAAATACATAATAATCTCTTCTACCTAGGTACGTCTTAATTACCTTAGTTTTATGTATAGTAATATTAGTGAGGTTATTTTTGCAACCGTGGAGTCGGTACTTAAAGGGATTTTTTTCGTTTAGGTTAGGCCAAGGTCCACGGTACTTTTAAGCGAAAGCTAGACAACAAAAGCTCAATACCTACTTCGCATAAGCTTAGGTCGTACATACCCAGAAAGGTGCAAAATTGTCGAGTGAAAACTTCAAACTCACTTCCTTCTATGCGAATGCGACAAATCTGTTCGGAATGTTCGGATCAAGTCTAAGGACCGTAGTCTGAAGAATGGCTCTTCAAACACTGAAGTAGTTAGCCAGCCTAGTTAGCTTGGTTCGTAGCGCGTCAGCCTTGTAAGCGCTAGGCCGCGGGCTCGATTACCACCCGGGACGGATTTTATCCTGAACGGATAATCTTCGTTCTCAGATAATCTTCGGCAGGCTTTCTCCCATACTGTCTTCCTCTCTCTTCGATTCCGGGATGATAAGACCTTTTCAGTCACAGTTTCCTCTATCAAACCTCTTAAAAAAGATAAGACATAAGACCTTTCCAGTTACAGTTCCCTGGTTCCCTCTATCAAACCTCTTTAAAAAAGGTCTTCAAGCACTGAAGTACTAAAGAGGAGACTAAATTGATTACGCCATGCACGCAAAGTGTCGAGGGTATTCTTCTAGTCACATGGTTGTCATGGAGATTCGCCTAACCGGACCGGTCGTTCTAGCAACTTTGGACTGGCTAGACAAATGACTAGACTTAGATCATATCAGATTCTATCATTCTGGAAGCCACCATTCATATTAGGTTTCCTCAACTTTCAAGGCCGATCTTGTTTGCTGATGTTGAACACTATGATCAGACTAGCAGAGTCACTTGTACTTTCGTGCCTAGCTAGTTACAAGTTTCTTGTAGAAGACGACCTATTTCTAGGCATATTGAAGATCTAGTTCTAGTTTCTAGGCTACCCACATACCTATTTCGCGCACCACTTTTTTCCTCGATTGTAGGGACATCCACTGACCACTTTTTGTCACCAACGCTAATCGGTGTCAAAGCCGCTTTGCTGTTCCACTGAAATTAAAATATTCTCAAAATGCCTTCAAGAAGCTGAGTGCTAGCCAGTAGCCACCTTTACTTAGCTCATATCGATACTTACAAATACCTCACGGTTTTTTCCTTCCAACAGGTAGCAACACTGAAGTAGTTAGCCAGCCTAGTTAGCTTGGTTCGTAGCGCGTCAGCCTTGTAAGCGCTAGGCCGCGGGCTCGATTACCACCCGGGGCGGATTTTATCCTGAACGGATAATCTTCGTTCTCAGAATGGCAGGCTTTCTCCTATCCTGTCTTCCTCTCTCTTCGATTCCGGGATGATAAGACCTTTTCAGCCACAGTTTCCTCTATCAAACCTCTTAAAAAAGATAAGACATAAGACCTTTCCAGTTACAGTTCCCTCTATCAAACCTCTTAAGTAAGGGCCCTTTTTGTTGTTCAGGGTTTATCAGCCCGTTGAAACTTCGGAGGCGTAGGTATTTTATAAGACTTGTCTGGCAGTAACACAAATTATTTTTTCCTCTTTGAAAGTTGAAAATGAGTCAACCTCCTTGGTCAAATGCTCTGGAGGTATAGCAGTTTGGCCAACAATTGTCACAGTTCCTTCTATCAAACCTCTTCAAAAGTGAAAAGAGAAGAAGAAAAGAGTATAAGCGAGAGGCAGCCGTTCCCAGAACTAACCTCATCTGTTCCTATAAAAAGAACTTGAAAATGGATAGATCACGGAATAATCGGGCCATCGATAAATTTAATATGAAAATTTACTGGACTGTGGCGTCACGTCAACAGCTTTCAGTTCTTCTTTTCGGTTCTCAACGAGGAAGCTCTCAGTATTGAATTGCAGATTGCTTTGCTGATGTTGAACACTATGATCAGACTAGCAGAGTCACTTGTACTTTCGTGCCTAGCTAGTTACAAGTTTCTTGTAGAAGACGACCTATTTCTAGACATATTGAAGATCTACTTCTAGTTTCTAGGCTACCCACATTCCTATTTCGCGCACCACTGCCACAGAGGTTTGTGCTTTTGTTTCACAAGATTTGCTAATTGCTTACTTCCCCCTTGAAAACAAAGAGAACATTGTGAATATTGACACTTTGGGTAAATTATTTCGTCTATATAGTTACATATCTTGGAGGATAGCGCGCGTGTCTTGTGCTTTAGTCTTGGATTCAATGCCCGCCGCGATCCGAGCGAACTTTACTACGTTTTCCTCGATTGTAGGGACATCCACTGACCACTTTTTGTCACCAACGCTAATCGGTGTCAAAGCCGCTTTGCTGTTCCACTGAAATTTAAATCTTCTCAAAATGCCTTCAAGAGGCTGGGTGCTAGCCAGTAGCCACCTTTACTTAGCTCGTATCGATACTTACAAATACCTCACGGTTTTTTCCTTCCAACAGGTAGCACTCTCTACTTGCCATTAATATGAAATTCTCTATGTGAAATCGCGAAGACATTACAAAGCCCGTAGTAATTGTAATAAGTACTTATTGTGTGCGGTCTAGAGCTTCCCGCCTCCGTGATAAATAATCAATAAATAATTACTAGTCCGTCATGTTATGATCTGGGCATGCTACCAGTAATAGTTACCATGGTAACCGTCACCGTATGTACTGTACAGTACATCATCTCCGACGCCTTTCACTCTTCAGCTAATTCTTCTATGTCCAACCAAACCAAGATTTTGGTTTGAGCTAGTTAGCTCGGTGATTCCACTCTGATTCTTCTTTTGTCCAAATCAAGATTTTAATCCGCCAGCCTAGTTAGCTTGGTGGGTAGAGCGTCTGCCTTGGAAGCGCTAGGTTGCAGGATTCCCGCCCGAGGCGGATTTTATCCTAAACAGGTAAGGTTCGTGCTTGGAATGGCTGGCTTTCTGCTATCCTGCCTTCCTTCTCTCTTCGTTTTCGGGACGATAAGGCCTTGGCAGTTACAACTCCCTCTATCCAACCTCTTGAAAATATTACTAAGTAATGAAATTTGGGTTATTTCTGGTGAAGCTGTTGGCAGGAACTGTAACAACAGAGGTCTCATCGTTCCGAAATCGAAGAAATAAGGAGGACAGGGTATGAGAAAGCCAATCGTTCTTAGCCTTATCTCTTTAGGATAAAGTTTGCTCTGTGCGGAAGTCAAACCCGCTACCTAGTAACCCAACAGACGGACAGCCCTCCAAGCTAATTGGAGTGATTGTTGGTTATACTTGGCATATTGATTGCTCGATCAACTGTTCTTTTCACTGTTCAAAAGTTCTATCGGTATCGGACCACATTAGTCAGTGGAACGAAAGGTTATCGGAGTACATGCCCATATTAAATTTATAAGAAGTCCATTAGTCAAAATACCCTGCAATTAGTGACAAATCAGTTTATGCAAAATCATGAGCCTACTGGTAGGTATCTATTCTAGCCAGGCGAGGATAGAGCTTTCATTTCGGCAGTGGGATGTGTATGCCTTCAATTTCAGCAGAAATAACGAGAGATTTCTACCCCAGACAACAGCTGAAGAGCCTTTTGTATTATTCATAAGAGGGGGAGAAAAACTTAACTTGAGGGTGTTAACTTTGGTCAGTTTTTATGTTGGTCTGACAGAAAATTTGTTTCAGTTTCTGGTAAAGTTGTGTTTACTTATACTTGTTGCTCTCAGCACTTCACTCTTCAGCTAATTCTTCTATGTCCAACCAAACCAAGATTTTGGTTTGAGCTAGTTAGCTCGGTGATTCCACTCTGATTCTTCTTCTGTCCAAACCAAGATTTTAATCCGCCAGCCTAGTTAGCTTGGTGGGTAGAGCGTCTGCCTTGTAAGCGCTAGGTTGCAGGATTCCCGCCCGAGGCGGATTTTATCCTAAACAGGTAAGGTTCGTGCTTGGAACGGCTGGCTTTCTGCTATCCTGCCTTCCTTCTCTCTTCGTTTTCGGAACGATAAGGCCTTGGCAGTTACGACTCCCTCTATCCAACCTCTTGAAAATATTACTAAGTAATGAAATTTTGGTTATTTCTGGTGAAGCTATTGGTAGGAACTGTAACAACAGAGGTCTCATCGTCTCGAAATCGAAGAAATAAAGAAATAAGGAGGACAGGGTATGAGAAAGCCAGTCGTTCTTAGCCTTACCTCTTTAGGATAAAGTGTGCTCTGTGCGGAAGTCAAACCCGCTACCTAGTAACCCAACAGACGGACAGCCCTCCAAACTAATTGGGGTGGTTGTTGGTTATACTTGGCACCTTGATTGCTCGATCAACTGTTTTTTTCACAAAAGTTCTATCGGTATCAGACAATCGGACCACATTAGTCTGTGGAACGAAAGGTTAGCGGAGTACATGCCCATATTAAATTTATAAGAAGTCCATTAGTCAAAATACCCTGCAATTAGTGACAAATCAGTTTATGCAAAATCATGAGCCTACTGGTAGGTATCTATTCTAGCCAGGCGAGGATAGAGCTTTCATTTCGGCAGTGGGATGTGTATGCCTTCAATTTCACCAGATCGATAAATTTAATATGAAAATTTACTGGACTGTGGCGTCACGTCAACAGCTTTCAGTTCTTCTTTTCGGTTCTCAACGAGGAAGCTCTCAGTATTGAATTGCAGATTGCATGTGGACTAAGAAGACTCTATCCTCAGCCTCTTTTATATTTTGCCCAGTGAAGGTGACTTGGGCCCGAGAAGTAATTTAACTCTTTCTAATACCCTCGGCCACAGAGGTTTGTGCTTTTGTTTCACAAGATTTGCTAATTGCTTACTTCCCCCTTGAAAACAAAGAGAACATTGTGAATATTGACACTTTGGGTAAATTATTTCGTCTATATAGTTACATATCTTGGAGGATAGCGCGCGTGTCTTGTGCTTTACACTCGTATTTATGAACAAGAATGATCGTTCTTAGATCAGTCTCAAGTCAAAATTGACCAATCAAATGCCTTGAGACTATGCTTAGCACGAACTTAAGAGCCAGCATTTTGTTAATAAATATGGGTGTTAGTCTTGGATTCAATTCCCGCCGCGATCCGGGCGAACTTTACTACTAAACAGATGAGGTTTGTTCTCGGAACGACTGACTTTCTCCTATTCTGTCTTCCTTCTCTCTTCGCCTTCGACACAATGAGACCTCAGAAGTTAGGGGGGAAAAAGATAGAGGAAGAAATGAGCAGAACCAAAACTTCATAGTGGTCAGGTTAAAGATAAAGAGGTAAGTAGAAGGTGGTACCATTTAAATATTTTAATAGTTTTTTTTTATAAACGACAATTTAATTCGCATTAAATTTAATATTCAGTATTAATCTGTCGTCTTTTTATTACCACAGTGGATATTTGCTTTATTTATTAAGTTCTTGTTTTACATAATAACATGTTCGTTGACCAGAGTGAATGGAGGACGAATCATATTTCATTCATTAAATTCATCGGGGGCTTTATTTGTATTCATACGAGTATAATACGAGTTGAAGCACCTCTTATAGTCTTCTACGACCTGCTTGTGAATGTGTTGGGATTAAACCACGCGACTTGATGAGTTTGTTTTCCAAAGAAGTGTACCTACGTATAAATGTTTGATGAGAAAATCTACAC
The DNA here is from genome assembly GCF_000475195.1 of Diaphorina citri. Classification (NCBI taxonomy): domain Eukaryota; kingdom Metazoa; phylum Arthropoda; class Insecta; order Hemiptera; family Psyllidae; genus Diaphorina; species Diaphorina citri. The sequence continues at coordinate 3,160 of NW_007378939.1, read as the reverse complement.
ACAAGGGTATATGTTCCAAAGAAGGATAAGTTTGTTTTCAATAATGTGAGTGATGCAGCCTAAACTCCGAAGTCTTTGTCTAATTGCCACCAGAAACTTTGTGCCTCTACTGGATTCGAACTTCAGGCCGCCAAACCACATGTCCATTGATCGCTAGGTCAGCGAGGGAAGACTGGGATACGAAAATGAGGCTATATCAACACTCTGAGACGTCTTGAAAAGGAGTAAAAACTTAGAAAGAGTAGAAACAGAAAGAAATAACGAACGAGAGAGAAAGAAAGAACGAGAGAGAGCCCTAGCACATGCCCAATGTTTAATATAGTCATTAAATTGCCCAATATAACACAAACCCTATAATTTGCGAGAAAAACAATGGTTTCACAAATTGGCAGCGAGGTAGAACATCAAGGTGGTTGCGAAACAATTTACCAGCGCCAAATTGAAGGGTTTGTCTGTAATATCAGGTTGGGATTTTGCCTTCCGGTTGTTTGTTTTAACAATGTTTATGATTGCTTTAATCGTCAAATTTTGTATCATTAAAAAATGAAAGGTTTTAAAAATCAATTTTTTCTGCTGCCAAGAATGTGCTTCGAATACGAGTAGGGAGTTTATATTTTGTTGGCGAAATTGTCACATCCACTAAAAGTAAAACTAGTACTAAAACTGAGAAAATAAACAGTACCTATTGTATTCGGTATTGGAAAATGTTCTAAACATCTTCTATGATATAGCAGTAGATATCTCGTATGTATTAGATCGAACTATTGTAGGTAATTCTGAGTTGGCAAAGAATACGTAATTTTGTCACATCCACCAATCTCAGGATTACAAGTAAAAGATCCAGACTTTCTAATATTCAATACCTAAATATCAGTAGGTACCTATCTAATATTTTTATTCGTGTCTATCTGTGATTTTTTTTTTTTTTTTTTTTAATTTTCTTACAGAAAAATAGAAAATTAATATTCCATTGAAATCTCATGGCCGTGAAAGCAGACACAAGTCATCGCTTGGATTACAACATATGTTTTCTATTATGTTGTGATTATTGTGATAGTTATAGTAACAAGAACACCTTAACTAGATCATCTGGAGGCCTTTCACTGGCTTTGTGTCAGTTTTTATTGAGTAACCAGCGAGACTGCGCAAACATTAGCTCCCACCCTAGAAGTGTTTTGACGGATAGGTCGTCATAATAATGTGGCATGTGGACATTTTTGCCTTTTTCCATTTGAATGAAATTCACAGGAATCTGTAAACCTTGGTCATTCCTAAAATTGGAAGTATACTCTATCATCTATCTCGTGACTACAATAATATTTTGATTGAGGAGCTGTTTTGAATCCAAAATGACTCGAAACTTGGTTAGCATCAACAGTTAATAAAGCGATGTCCCCAAATGTTAGACTCTAAAAAAGTGTCAACATTCAGCATTGGCAAATCGTAGTTCTATCTTCTATCAACCGCGGGTTTTATAGGTAGCTACAACAGAAATTCAACCTAGGTACTCTTATGTTGAGAAGGGAGAACTAAAGGATCATTCGGCTTAATCGATTATTATTAGAACTACTAAGAGGTGAGCATTCAAACATAGATTAGAAAGGAAATACAAAATTAAGGCGTGCAAAGGGTTGAATTTGATAAAGAGTGCTTCAAAAGGGCTGCAGAGAGGAATAACTTTTCAGAAATGCTCTTCTTGAAGCATGGTATAATTGACATAGCACCCTTAACTTCTATCATAATGAAAATATGAGTGAAACCTATGTAGAAAATTACAAAATTTGATTATCGACATTGACTCTGTCTTGTTTGGTTCATTCATTTGATATTCATTCATTTCAGTACAATTTACAAAGAATACCTTTTGAACTCTGGAGATGAAAACCAATTTGTTCATGAGATACATAGGTACATCTTAGGTTATTATTTACCTACGATAAATTCCAAATTTTACTCAAATCTTGTGTTTTGCTAGAACATTTCTTCTGAATTCTGCACGAAGTACATTGCAGTGCCCGTCTAGGTATACCTGTGTATGTACTTAGGTAGCAAGCACTCTAAATAGAAAAGCAATAAACTCAAACAATTTATAAAACCGTCTCTGCTCTCACCTTGATGTACTACCCGTCCTAGCCCTTCTAACATTATCCCACAGACAAAGGTAAAGGATTAGAAAGCTAAAACAAATGACTGGTGAACGCCCCTTGACCGTTTCAGCCTTAATGAGTCTACACCACTCTACATAGATAATCTGCTACTGAAATCAAAGGATGGTTCAGTCGGTTGATTGATTATTTTGATACCTAGTGGGTTATAGTGATATGGTGTATATCCCAATATTAAAAGTAACTGATTCCCACCTTTGATTACACAAAGACCATTCTCCAAATGCCGCGAAAGGATGATCCGAGCCACACCTGAATATTTAGATCATATCCCCCTACCTACATTTTGTTTTAATTGATCTCATTACTGCAACGTGTTGTGAAATATTAGTTCCTAAATTAATGAGGGCGGAAAGAGATGGATCAGTAAAAAATGATACCACCCAACCCTTTATCTGAAGGAATTTTTCATTCAGAAGTGATATGTATCTGTAATGATCTCCTTTGAGAAGCTAGAGTCTAGCTGCTAGACGGATGAACTAGGTGACCTTACTATTCACATAAAAGAAGTTTCCCATACCTTCCTGATACTTCATCCTTTTAGGAGGGAGTGACGGAATATTCTGCCAAAGTTCCAGCTAGTTGCCAGTTGTTCAGGCCTGAAACTTTTTTTAAGAGGTTTGACAGAGAGAACTATAACTGCTTAGGTCTTATCGTCCTGAGATCGAAGAGAGAAGGAAGACAGGATAGGAGAAACCCAGCCGTTCCGAGAACGAACATTATTTGTTCAGGATAAAATCTGTCCCGGGTGAGAATCGAACCCGCGACCTAGCTGAGGCCTGAGAATCTAGAATGCCGAGAACTGCAGCCAACTATTGTTCCCAAGCTTGTGATTTCCCACATTTATTCCTTCTATTCTCATATTCATTCCTGCATGTGTCCAAGCAAAACAAAAAATCATCTATGCTCATCATTTCTTTTTTTACCGAGATTCTTTTAGGATTGTTATTTCAAGAACTTTTTATTCAAATCTCAAAACCCGCCTGTAGGAGTAA
>NW_007378938.1:67867-75205 GCF_000475195.1 Diaphorina citri | reverse complement strand
GAATTTTTAGAACTTTGTAAGAATAAAAGTAGGTTATGTATGTACCATTCTACCTACAGACCAAAAAATTCATACATAGGTACCTATTCTCATGCGAGAGCTGCATATTCAACTTTTTTGGCATTTAATTTATTTTTCTGAGGCCAATCTTAAGTCTAATAAAATTTCAATGTCAATATTCTCAACAGTCGACTGCGGTTGTACAAAAATTTAGCACGCTCCTTTTGACCCTCGTCTTGTATTGACTGAAACTAGGTCATTTCGCTATAATTATAAGTTTGGAAAGGTAGGGAAAGGGTGCCTTACCTATCTTAGGGGATGTTAGGGGCGGGGGGCAGAACAAGCGAGGGTTTTCAAAACAAAAAAGTAGGGACTTTTATGGGGAAGTAAAATGTCTAATCTGAAAAATCCACTAAAATAAGAAACTTGCCTGATGGTGGAAATGAAACAAATTCAAGTTCTGTACAAAAAGTAAGGCAGTTGTATTGACATATTATCTTACATGATCTTAACAGTAATTATTGTAGGTACTTTATTGTAGGTAGGTTAATAGGCAGATATAGAATTAGAGCTTGCTGTGCCTTAGACAACGAGCCCAACATGCCAACTGTTTGACCTGTAGCTGTAGCCTCATCGAACCTTAGAAATTTAGGACTAACGTTCCTACCTATGTATATAAAATTCACCTCAAGAAGTACAAACATTTCGACTTGCATTTAAATTAAGCTCATAAACAGATATACATTTCGCTTTGAAAAACAGTCGAGGAGCTCTATTAAAGAAGGCCCATACTGAAAAACGGCGGATTTGGCAATTATGTTCGCGGATTCGCGTCCCGAATCGACATTTTGGATATTTGGCAAGCCTACCTATGTAGGTATATGAAATTCACCTCAAGAAGTACAAACATTTCGACTTGCATTTAAATTGAGCTCACAAACAGATACACATTTCGCTTTGAAAAACAGTCGAGGAGCTCTATTAAAGAGGACCCATGAAACAAGGGACTTTTATGGAGAAGTAAAATGTCTAATCTTAAAATAAGAAACTTGCCTGATGGCGGAAATGAAACAAATTCAAGTTCTGTACAAAAAGTAAGGCAGTTGTATTGACTTATATTTTCTTACATGATCTTAACAGTAATTATTTTAGGTACTTTTAATAGGCAGGTATAGAATTAGAGCTTGCTGTGCCTTAGACAAGGAGCCCAACATGCCAACTGTTTGACCTGTAGCCTCATCGAACCTTAGAAATTTAGGACCAACGTTCCTACCTATGTATATAAAATTCACCTCAAGAAGTACAAACATTTCGACTTGCATTTAAATTGAGCTCATAAACAGATACACATTTCGCTTTGAAAAAACAGTCGAGGAGCTCTATTAAAGAAGACCCATGCTGAAAAACGGTTCAGTGCCGTTTTCTGCTGACATACCGTCCTTTTTACATAAAGCGGCCCTTCTTCCATAGATCGTCTTTGAAATGTTCCCATCTCTAGTCTCTAGGGCTCTCAACCACATGTATGCGTAGCATGCTAATCTCTTTGAAAGGAAATGCTGCCTTTATCTTCCTCGCCTTTGAATTTTAATATGAAGATGATACATTTTATTTATTTGCCGGAGGTGTTCACAAACCGAGTCATACCTACCCTGAATAACGTTATAAAGTTATACCTACCCTGGATACGTTATAAAGTTATAACTTATAACATACCCTGGTTGTGAGGTTATATACCTAATCTTGTGAAGTTGCACATACTCTGGGGACAAGACAGGACGTAGGAAAAGTAATTAGCTAAGTTCTGAAGGTTTTTGATGCTGGATGAATGATGTATCATGGAGATAGGTATACTTCATTCATTTAAAAACTTCGTAACATACCCTGGTTGTGAGGTTATATACCTAATCTTGTGAAGTTGCACATACTCTGGGGACAAGACAGGACGTAGGAAAAGTAATTAGCCAAGTTCTGACGGTTTTTTGATGTTGGATGAATGATGTATCATGGAGATAGGTAGGTATACTTCATTCATTAAAAAAACTTCGTGAAAGTATGTACACATTAATGTTTAGATACTAACGTATTGAAAGGTAGGTACAAAATCAGAATTATCTAACTAAAGGCACGTAACTTTTTTTTTTTGTTTTTAATCCTCATGAAAATAACATTGACAAAGCCCTAATACTGTCTAATACACCAACCTTTTCACTCTTTCATCTAAGGAGCCTATGAACTTTTTCATCTAAGGAGCCTATGAACTTTTTTCATCTAAGGAGCCTATGAACTTTTTTCATCTAAGGAGCCTATGAACTTTTTCATCCAAGGAGCCTATATGAACTCAAACCGAGTTATACCTACCCTGAATAACGTTATAAAGTTATACCTACCCTGGATACGTTATAAAGTTATAACTTATAACATACCCTGTTTGTGAGGTTATACCTAATATTGTGAAGTTGCACATACTCTGGGGACAAGACAGGACGTAGGAAAAGTAATTAGCTAAGTTCTGAAGGTTTTTTGATGTTGGATGAATGATGTATCATGGAGATAGGTATACTTCATTCATTTAAAAAACTTCGTTAAAGTATGTACACATTAATGTTTAGATACTAACGTATTGAAAGGTACAAAATCAGAATTATCTAACTAAAGGCACGTAACTTTTTTTTTTTAATCCTCATGAAAATAACATTGACAAAGCCCTAATACTGTCTAATACACCAACCTTTTCACTCTTTCATCTAAGGAGCCTATGAACTTTTTTCATCTAAGGAGCCTATATGAACATTTTCATCTAACGAGCCTACGAACTTTTTCTTTTCCTTCTTGTTCTTCTTTTTAATCTCAAAGAGATGTTTCTCAAAGGAGAATTTTTTTCAGGCTTTGTTGGTTAGGTTTAATTACATAGGTACCTACATAACTACATATACTGAGATTACTGAGTGAAAGGATTGAGAATTTATACTTATCTCAACGAATTTCAAGTATTTTATCGTATGGCACAAGCAAAGAGAAAAAGAATTATCTAACTAAAGGCACGTAACTTTTTTTTTTTAATCCTCATGAAAATAACATTGACAAAGCCCTAATACTGTCTAATACACCAACCTTTTCACTCTTTCATCTAAGGAGCCTATGAACTTTTTCGTCTAAGGAGCCTATGAACTTTTTCATCTAAGGAGCCTATGAACTTTTTCATCTAACGAGCCTACGAACTTTTTCTTTTCCTTCTTGTTCTTCTTTTTCTTCTTTTTAATCTCAGAGAGGTGTTTCTCAAAGGAGAATTTTTTCCAGGCCGGCCATCGGCGCCCTGCACGGAGTTACGTGTACGCTTTGCCTGTGCAAGTAAGCCTGTGCGGGTAAAAAGAATCCATTGTTCATATCTACTGTTTTAGTGGCTGGGAGACTCCAGAGAGGGACATAAACTGGAGACCTCTTATTTCTTATTGTCGTCCACTTTTCGGTCTGCCTGAGCAGGTACATCTGTGCAAGTAAACATCTCCGATGGATCATTACGTGGATGACTGAAATTGTAAACATTGGACTTGCAAACGATGGACCTTGGTTCAAATCCGTGAACTATTTGTATAATTAAATTTAAACCAATTCAATTAAGTTACTATCACAAAGTTCCAACCAGAACAAGTTGAAGGATTTCTAGGAGTGATGGGACTTTCAGGAGATGTAAGGTTTCTAGGAGTCGTAGGAGTTCCAGGAGATGAGAGATAACGGAAGTAAACAGAAACAAGGATGAATCTGGTGTGAACATCACACGACTTTCCTTATCCTATTGAATGATTCTTATTTGCGTGTTCTTTTACCCTAACTTTTACAATATCTCTAACCGTTTTGTCGCTATAGCTGAAAACCGCCAAAAAACGGTCGAAATCTATCCAGAAGCGGTCAAAATACCGCCAAGCGCAGCAACCATCTCAAACAATGTTTTGTGTTGCATCTTTGTCACATTTGTGAACTACATACCAAATTACAAGTCTCTAGCTTATACCGTTCCCGAGATATTGTTAAATTACACCGAAAACTGCCAAAAAGCGGTAAAATGCCGCCAAGCGTTGCACCGGTCTTAACCAAAAGTTTCGTGTCGCATCCTTTGTCACATTTGACAGCTACATACCAAATTTCAAGTCTCTAGCTCTTACCGTTCTCGAGATATTTTGTTTACAGTCAGACACACACACAGACAGACACACACGGACCAATGGCTGAAAATTTGGATTTAGGCTCTAGGGACCTCAAAACGTGTTTTGACACTAAAAACTGACCATCGAAAATTTGGCCCGATTGCATTACTTTCCTTCCTATAGGATAAGGAAAGTAAAAAGAGAGCGATATAATAAAGGAGGATGAAGGAAAAGGAGAGAAGGAAAGAGGATCAAATTGAGCCGTAAAAGAAATTGGGAGAGAGAGAAAAAAATATGGAGGAAGAGAATTCCTATCATAAAAAAGAAGAAGAAAAAATGTAGGCATAATCTAACGTAAATTTAGACTGAAAATCTGAATACAAACAAAATACCTACTTATGTGTTTCCGGTAGGTAGATGGTATACATCTTTCCTTCCTATAGGATAAGGAAAGTAAAAAGAGAGCGATATAATAAAGGAGGATGAAGGAAAAGGAGAGAAGGAAAGAGGATCAAATTGAGCCGTAAAAGAAATTGGGAGAGAGAGAAAAAAATATGGAGGAAGAGAATTCCTATCATAAAAAAGAAGAAGAAAAAAATGTAGGCATAATCTAACGTAATTTTAGACTTAAAATCTGAATACAAACAAAATACCTATATACCTACTTATGTGTATCCGGTAGGTAGATAGGTAGGTATACATCGTTGTATCTTATTTTATATAAAAAAGAACCTCTTCCACTTTTAGAAAGGTGAAAGGCTGATTAAAAGTTTTAAAAGCGAAATTTCTCTGTGGAGGGTAGGAGGATTTCTTGATAGGGGTTTTCCAAGATATACAAAAATTGAAATTTATTCTGTACAATATTACTTATGGACCTTATGGTGCTTCCATTCTTTGGAGTTTTGTGGTTTGTGGGGAGCCTCTACTCTACTAGATTTACTTACTGCCTTACTAGATTTACTTACTGCCTTACTAGATTTACTTACTGCTTTACTAGAATTTTAGGGTCAGATTGCATAACAGGATTCACTTTAGCTGTGTCTAAACATAGTTGACAGCCGTCGAACGACGAGGTGAATCTATGTTTTTGAGGCAGCCTGGACGGTTTCAGTTGACATCGATCGATGTCGATCGACGGCCTTCGACTATGTGTGGATACAGCTTAAACCCGGTCATCGGCACCCTGCACGGAGTTACGTGTACGCTTTGCCTGTGCGGGTAAAAAGAATCCATTGTTCATATCTACTGTTCCAGTTGCTGGAGACTCCAGAGAGGGAATTAAACTGGAGACCTCTTCTTGTTTCTTATAATCTTATTGTCGTTCACTTTTCGGTCTGCCTGAGCAGGTACATCTGTGCAAGTAAACATCTCCGATGGATCATTACGTGGATGACTGAAATTGTACACATTGGACTTGCAAACGATGGACCTTGGTTCAAATCCGTGAACTATTTGTTTAATTAAATTTAAACCAATTCAATTAAGTTACCTACTATGACAAAGTTCCAACCAGAACAATTTAGAATTCATCTGTAGTTTTTTTTTCTCTATTATTAATTAATAAAAATAATGTTTTATTTATTTACACGCTAAGCAGCAAGGCCATGAGTGAATATGAATAATATGAATTTATGATTCCTATTTTTTTTTTTTTTTCAATTTTTTACAAGAAGTTGTTTATTTACTTCTAAATTGCGCCGAATGAGTGTAAGTTTTTACAGTTTTTACTGAAGTTTTTATCGATCAAATCCGGTTATTAGTCGATCGATTGACTACTGACCTTCACTCCGGATGTCTCGTGTTGCTCTCCTATCTGCACTCATGGGTGACGCAATGGCCTCAACTAGTCTGATCACCCATCGTATAGTCACCCATGGCCCATGGTATTCAAAGCGCGGGGCCCCCAAAAGCGCGGGGCCCGTGGCAGTCTGCCATTCTGCCTTATGGGTAATCCGGCCCTGATTGTGTACCTATAATCAGATTTGATTTCATGCATGGTTAAAAATTTTTCAAGGGGCCAAGATTTTGGTCGACCTTTTCTGTGGTCAAAGAAAAACCAAAGATTAATATCTAGTTCTATCCCTTCTATTTCATTCAAAATCCATCATGCAATGCTCTACAAAAATTTAAGACGGATGTGGATGGTGAAAATAAATAGCATTGGCGGCAAAATAAAATAATAATACGAAACCCTTTTTTATCTTCAAACTCAAGAGCCCAAAAAACGAATAATCAGAAAATTTGTGCCCTAAATTTTGAAAAATTAAGAACGAAGGAAAGAGGTGGAAAATATCCAGGCTGATAAAAAAGTGCCTCCTTAGAAATATCCTAAGCTTACATTTCTCCATTCCAAACATTATCAGAATAAAAAATATTGCGTCAATACATTTCATTATATTTATCCTGCATCCTCTCTCACACTTTATTTTTTTTACACAATAGATTTCCTTCCAATCCAGGCTTGACGTTGGAAACCCCCCCCCCACACACACACAAAGTTACTTTTGTGAATAATATATCTCTTTGAATCTTATGGTGAAATATTGGGGAAACAAGAATTGGAGACACCTAATTATTCACGAAGATAATACACGAGTTCTTGTGAAAATCCTTCCAATAGTAATCAATGAAATTCAAAAACTACAAAGCCCAATCTTCGTCTTTAGGTTCTCCTTGAAAAAAACCGTTCGATTTTTGGTTGAAGACTCGCATTTCTAATCCATCCTTAACCTTTGGGTTCCTTTTGATTTGGACTTAATCCCGGCCCGGGGAATTTTTCAATCCCATTTCATTTTGAATACAAAAGCTTATCTTTTTTCTGTTGTGAGGGTTATATCCTTTTAACATGATCGATATTTATATTTTCGTTCTTTATTATTTGCCTCTATGTGTACAGTCAGAAAATATTTCTGTATGAAAATGTCTTTCACGATAAGTATTGTACGGTAGGAGAACCACAATGTTCAAAGGAATGGACTTCCATTTTCTATCGTTTCCAACTCGTATGTACCTAACTTCACCTCGAATAAGCTACCCTAGTCATCCTATTTGTAGCTTTGATTCAATATTTTGAATAAAAACCTTTATAAGTGACCACAAAAAAGTGCCGAATAATTCTGCAAACTGAAGTGTTTTTTTTTTTTTTTTTTTTTTTTTTAAATTTTTTTCCCCCCCACCGGGTTTTTTTCCATTTTGG
>NW_007378938.1:46588-67366 GCF_000475195.1 Diaphorina citri | reverse complement strand
TTGCCTTTTCAGATGCCCTCTCTTGCCTTTTCAGATGCCCTCTCTTGCCTTTTCAGATGCCCTCTCTTGCCTCTTCAGATAACACTCTTTTGCCTTTTCAGATAACACTCTTTTGTCTTTTCAGATGCCCTCTCTTGCCTTTTCAGATAGCACTCTTTTGCCTTTTCAGATGGCCTCTCTTGCCTCTTCAGATGCCCTCTCTTGCCTCTTCAGATGCCCTGTTTTGCTTTTTCAGATGCCCTCTCTTGCCTTTTCAGATGCCCTCTCTTGCCTTTTCAGCGACTACAAGTCTATAACCGAGTAACCTTCCAAGCTGTTATTCAGATGTAAATAATGCTCACAACACAACATAGCAAAGTCACCATTCAGTCTGATCTAATACACCAGATTCTCACGGTGTTACGCAAAACCGTTTGGAACAAACTTGGTAGCGAAAATGGCAATGGCAACCGTGTGGAGAGTGTGTTTTTGGTTTATCCAAGAAAGAACAAAGAAATTTGCCTTTTCAGCGACTACAGGTCTATAACCGAGTAACCTTCCAAGCTGTTATTCAGATGTAAATAATGCTCACAATAACAACATAGGTAGCAAAGTCACCATTCAGTCTGATCTAATACAGCAGATTCTCACGGTGTTACGCAAAACCATTTGGAGCAAACTTGGTAGCGAACATGGTAATGACAAACGTGTGGAGAGTATATTTTATGTTTTTGGTATATCCAAGAATGAACGGAGGAGGAGAAGAAGAAGAAGACAAAGAAGAAAAAGAGGAAGAAGAAGACAACGAAGAAGAAAAAGGACAACAAGATAGTGAAGAAAAAGAAGATGTTTAGTAAATTGCGAACCAAATTTTTAGGGTATCCATTTTCAAATAATGTGTTATAGATATCAGCATATAATTTATCATGAAATTTGGAATCAGAAAGGGTAAGGGAGAAAAAGAAAAATTCCGTTGGTCCTCATTTTTCCTGCTCTATGACTTTGAAACATCACACAAGTAAGCGCAACTGATCTATTGGAACTAAATGTCATATAATTATAAATTACTTGGGTTAAAATTATTTTCTGTTAATGGGTCACCCGGTTAACGTGTGTTTATTCTAATTGTATCCGTAATGCTTTTCGTTAGGAGGGCAAGGACTTGAAATGATCCCCAATACAATCACTTGTCAAAAAAAGTGTAATATTAATAATAGAGCTTTGCTCATTACCTTACAATAGTAGTAGGTGCACTATAATTAGTGAACTACTTGCTAAACCAGCTAAAGTGTACCACTGGGCTGGTTTGCAAACTATAGGTTGATCAGAAAGTTCTCGGTGAACCTAAATGTCTGACCTATGATACCGGGTGACACAGAACTCTTGTGGGTGGTTAACTTATGGGTCTGATTTTAGGAGCTGTTTGAGATATATCATTTAGGTATTGCAGAATCAGGTACACAACATCGAACTTTCGAGGTTCGTTTTTGGCATCTTGTTTTCAATTTTCATTTTTCAATCTTGACTTGATCTTATTCTCCTCCTTCTTCTTCTTGTTTTTTTCCCTTCTTCTTCTTCATCATCATCTTTTCTTTATTTGAAGACTAACTTTATCAAACCAAAATCTACATTTACCTCTATACACACATGTACATATAAAAGTTAGAATTCCTTGTACTCCATTGCAAACTTCATTGTGAAACATTTTCTATTCTCTACAAAGTGCAACCATTTCCATTTCGAAATCAACCAAACCAAATATCTAAATTTGGCGTTGCCTACACAAGAAGAAAAAACATTGAAAAAGAAAAAACAGTACCTACCTACCCACCCAATGCAAATTCAAAGTTCTCTACAAAGTGCAACCATTTCCATTTCGAAATCAACCAAACCAAATATCTAAATTTGGCGTTGCCTACACAAGAAGAAAAAACATTAAAAAAGAAAAAAAAAAAAGTACCTACCCAAAGCAAATTCAAAGCGAACCAAAATGGTAACATGACAACTTGAAATGGATTGGGATACACTCATAAACCACTCCATGAAATCTACTCGCAGATTTGACCTAAAGATTCTGTGGGCAGTTCTGTAGTAAAAACATTCAAGTTTTGCCTGAGGCAATGCTCTGTAGTACTATGGGTGCTTTATAACTGTCTCATTCATAAACGTCAGTTTAAATATTTCTACATAATTAGGTGCATATTCTGAGGCAATGCTCTGTAGTACTATGGGTGCTTTATAACTGTCTCATTCATAAACGTCAGTTTAAATATTTCTACATAATTAGGTGCAAATCTACCTTGGACGTATTGGAGGCAGATTAGATTTTCAACATTATCATTCTTATCCTATCTAGACATGAGATTCGGCGTCTTTGGTTGTATTTTTTCTAATCCAAGGTATATTGTTCGTCATTCATAGTATTTCTTTACTAGGTTTTTTCTTTTCTTTTGATACCTACTCCATTTTACTGACCCAATTAACTTTATAAAGACTTTATCTACCTACCTACATAATACAATATTGTATGTCTACAACTACAAATCACCCGTCTTCACGAACATAAACAATACGTGGGTTTCTATTACAAGTTGGTCTAAACACTTATCATCAATTGCTAATATTGCTATAAAGTACAACCTACCTATCTGAATAAATAGTCTTGTTTTGTCTTGTTTTTACTGTAGAACAAGTTTATAGGTTTCTAAAAAGAAGAATGTGATGAAAACGACGAAGAAAAGAAGATAAACAGACGAAGATGGAGGAGGAGAAAAAGAAGACGAAGGGAAGATGAAGAAAAAGAAAAGAATTGAATCGAATAAAATTCCATTTTATTATATTTATTATTAATACACATTGTTTTACATAAAATTATGACCTCCTAAGCGAAAGAATAACTTTTGAGGAGTAGAAAAAGATTAAGAAGAATTAAGAATAAGAAGAACATTATTAAGAAAAGTACTTAAGAAGGAGAATACAAAGAAAAAGAAGAGGAAGATTTTTTTAATTCCTGTTAGGAAGAAAGATAGTTCAGGCAGTATTAGCTCCAGCCCAGGCAGTATTAAACGGTGCTGGAATGCCTTATTGAATGTTACTAGATCAGGTTTTACTGTTCTGTTATGTCTTTGTGTTGGTAGTTTGGTATTTTCTAAATTAATTCTCTTTCGGTTTCGATAAGACCCTCTGGCTAATTTTACTTAGTCCACCAAAGTTTAGCTTATCGTCATGGGTTATGGTAATATCTTGGTTCGGTTCCATGGATTTGTAAACTGAGGTAGCAGTCTGCTCAATTGGCCATGGATTTTACTCATTTAGGGTCAGATTGCATAACAGGATTCACTTTAGCTGTGTCTAAACATAGTTGACAGCCGTCGAACGACGAGGTGAATCTATGTTTTCGAGGCAGCGTGGACGGTTTCAGTTGACATCGATCGATGTTAAAGAGATGTTTCTCAAAGGAGAATTTTTTTCAGGCTTTGTTGGTTAGGTTTAATTACATAGGTACCTACATAACTACATATACTGAGTGAAAGGATTGAGAATTTATACTTATCTCTTAACGAATTTCAAGTATTTTATCGTATGGCACAAGCAAAGAGAAAAAGGATGGAAAACTTGCTAAAACCTAAAACTTGTGTCACAACAACTAAGTTAAAAGTTTTCAATACTCAATTGTAACGTATTTATCTAGTGATGGGATTTTTTTTTTATTTATTTATATTTTTAATTTGACTAGATTTTTCCAACATCGATTGGAAAAATGATCATTGAATAGGAGGAGAACAAACAACATTCTGATTTTGAAACACCCTAATACTGTCTAATACACCAACCTTTTCACTCTTTCATCTAAGGAGCCTATGAACTTTTTTCATCTAAGGAGCCTATATGAACATATGTGTCACAACAACTAAGCCAAAAATTTTCAATATTCAATAGTAACGTAATTATCTAGTGATGGGATTTTTTTTCATTTATTTATATTTTTAATTTGACTAGATTTTTCCAACATCGATTGGAAAAATGATCATTGAATAGGAGGAGAACAAACAAGAACATTCTGATTTTGAAACCACTACACCTGAAAGTTGGTGGTGAAATGCGGTATAAATTTGCACAGAGATCATTTTTTGTTCTAGCCAACTGGAGAACCGATATACAGACCTAATCATACTCAACTTGCTGGAAAATTTCCAGAGGGGTCCAATTCATGAAAAGAGTCAGTTTGGGTTCAAATATTTTCAAATTGAGGGAACTACAGGACCTTTTAAAGGCCTCGAAACTATGTATGTACTTAGCTACCTACAGATAGTAGTGTTAAGCATGTTATGGTTATGTCTGGCTTACATCAAAAGTACAGTTCGAGTATAATTTGGCAAGAACACATTTTTCCCCGACTGACTTCCTTCATGAATTGGGCATTAGGTATTTGAACTATCATCAGATGTCATCCAGAATCATTTTGTTCTCTCCTCATTCAGAGGTTTCCCTCAAGAACCATCCTAGAAGGAATAGCTAGCTCCAAGCCCGGTGAATGATGTCTTGGATACTGCACCCGCTGAGGAATAACTGACGCCCAACTTGGGACTCTGAGCTGGCTGTGGTTGAGGGGCGAACTGTTGTGGTTGGGAAGCAAACTGCTGAGGTTGAGGGGCAAACTGCTGTGGTTCAGAAGCGAACTGTTGTGGCTGAGCGGCGAAAGGCTGTGGTTGAGCGGAAAATGGTCGAGGTTGAATAGCGGACAAAAATAGCAACTGCGTTAAGTCTGACGTCACGAATCTTTGAACTTTTTCATTATAAAAATTGAATTTTCGACCTTTTACAATTGTTTTTTCGGAGTTTTGACCTCAGATTTGGATTTTTCCCAACTTTTTACATAGGAATCGACCATTTATTTATTATTTTTACCCATTTGCAACTCCTCCATTAGTTCTCTTTCTTTCTCTCTATCCTCCTCTCTCCCTCTCTTTCATTATTTCTCTTTACACTCTATACTATACCTATTCTTTTCCCCTCTCTTTTCCTCACCTTATCTCTCTCTCTCTCTCTCTCTCTCTCCTTCCCCTCTCTCTATCAAAATAGGTCATCAGATTGACAAGTTTGAAATGGTGTGTGGGTGCACTCATCACTGCACCCAGGGAGTAGGGTGCAGAGGTTATGTCGCTTGTCAGAGATCCTCTCTCATTCCGAGAGGATGTTGTCGTTGATATCTATGACAGCATCAATCATTATATCATACCAATATCTACCATTATGTCTGCCTGACTAGATGTACGAGTAATCGACATCCAACGTAGCTTAACTTCCCTTACCAACTTAGATCCCAATATTATTATTCTCAGTTTCTCGCGAATTTTTTTCCCAAAATTTTCCCTGTACTTTGACGCTTGTACCCTATTTATGAACAAAATACTGACTCTCCAATTCAAAAAGCAGTGAAGTATCAATTCCAAACATCTGATATCTGATTGGCCAAAATTAACTTCAGTCTGACTTGAGAGCGAGAAATTTTATTCATAATGTGGTATGGTTTTCCTCATTTGCTAGCCATATTTGACCTACTGGCCAAGAATATCCAGAAAAACATGCCCCAACATCAGGGAGCACCATGCAGATTGGCGATGTCCTTCTAAGGGTATAGGTGGTATGTGGGCAAACAAGGGACTTTACAAAATAATCCATTCTATTATTATTATTCTTTTTCTTTTATAATTATTATTTATTGTAATTTTGTAAATATGCAATATTGTAGATAATTATTTTGTATTAATTATTTTGTACGTACATGAGAAGAATAATAATATCTACATAATTATAATAATAAATTATAGTTTAAACTATTCTAGTCAGACTAGGCCAGGAGATCGCGGGTTCGAGTCCTGGTCCCGTTTCTGATATCTGATTGGCCAAAATTAACTTCAGTCTGACTTGAGAGCGAGAAATTTTATTCATAATGTGGTATGGTTTTCCTCATTTGCTGGCCATATTTGACCTACTGGCCAAGAATATCCAGAAAAACATCCCCCAACCCTAACATCAGGGAGCACCATGCAGATTGGCGATGTCCTTCTAAGGGTATAGGTGGTATGTGGGCAAACAAGGGACTTTTAATTAGTGAACTACTTGCTAAACCAGCTAAAGTGTACCACTGGGCTGGTTTGCAAACTATAGGTTGATCAGAAAGTTCTCGGTGAACCCAAATGTCTGACCTATGATACCGGGTGACACAGAACTCTTGTGGGTGGTTAACTTATGGATCTGATTTTAGGAGCTTTTTGAGATCCATCATTTATTGCACGATCAGGTTGACAACATCTTAAAAATGGACTTTCGAGGTTCCTTTTTGGCATCTTATTTCGAATCTTCATTTTTCAATCTTGACTCGTTCTTATTCTCCTCCTTGTTCTTGTTCTTGTTCAATTAGTG
Source organism: Diaphorina citri (assembly GCF_000475195.1). Lineage (NCBI taxonomy): Eukaryota > Metazoa > Arthropoda > Insecta > Hemiptera > Psyllidae > Diaphorina > Diaphorina citri. The sequence goes on along the minus strand of NW_007378938.1, from coordinate 60,961 downwards.
AACTACTTGCTAAACCAGCTAAAGTGTACCACTGGGCTGGTTTGCAAACTATAGGTTGATCAGAAAGTTCTCGGTGAACCTAAATGTCTGACCTATGATACCGGGTGACACAGAACTCTTGTGGGTGGTTAACTTATGGGTCTGATTTTAGGAGCTTTTTGAGATCCATCATTTATTGCACAATCAGGTTGACAACATCTTAAAAATGAACTTTCGAGGTTCCTTTTTGGCATCTTATTTCGAATCTTCATTTTTCAATCTTGACTTGTTCTTATTCTCCTACTTGTTCTTGTTCTTCTTCATCTTCTCTTTATTTGAAGCTTTTATCAAACCAAATCTACATTTACCTCCATACACATAAATATGCACATATAAAAGATAGAATAATGCTTGTACTCCCATGTAAGCTTCATTGTGAAACATTTTCTATTCTCCACAAAGTGCAACCATTGAACCATTTCCATTTCGAAATCAACCAAACCAAATATCTAAATTTGGTGTTGCCTACACAAGAAGAAAAAACATTGAAAAAGAAAAAAAAGTACCTACCCAATGCAAATTCAAAGCGAACCAAAATGGTAACATGACAACTTGAAATGGATTGGGATAACTTTCCTTCCTATAGGATAAGGAAAGTAAAAAGAGAGCGATATAATAAAGGAGGATGAAGGAAAAGGAGAGAAGGAAAGAGGATCAAATAGAGCCGTAAAAGAAATTGGGAGAGAGAGAAAAAAATGTGGAGGAAGAGAAGAGAATTCCTATCATAAAAAAGAAGAAGAAAAAAATGTAGGCATAATGTAACGTAAATTTAGACTGAAAATCTGAATACAAACAAAATACCTACTTATGTGTATCCGGTAGGTAGATGGTATACATCGTTGTATCTTATTTTATATAAAAAAAGAGCCTCTTCCACTTTTAGAAAGGCGAAAGGCTGATTAAAAGTTTTAAAAGAAAAGCGAAATTTCTCTGTGGAGGGTAGGAGGATTTTTTGATAACGATTTTCCAAGATATACAAAAATTGAAATTTATTCTGTACAATATTACTTATGGTGCTTCCATTCTTTGGAGTTTTGTGGTTTGTGGGGAGCCTCTACTAGATTTACTTACTGCTTTACTAGATTTGTGTAGCTATAATCAGATTTGATTTCATCCATGATGGTTAAAAAATTCCAAAGGGTGCAAGATTTTGGTCGATCTTTTCTGTGGCCAAAGAAAAACCAAATATTAGTATCTAGTTCTGTCCCTTCTATTTTAATTTTGTTTAGTTTGAGATAATGGTCAAGTACGATATCATACATATTTCTAGACATGGTCTTCCCTTGACCTAATTGAAATTTATTCTGTACAATATTACTTATGCTGCTTCCATTCTTTGGAGTTTTTTTTGGTTTGTGGGGAGCCTCTACTAGATTTACTTACTACCTTACTAGATTTGTGTACCTATAATCAGATTTGATTTCATGCATGGTTAAAAAATTCTCAAGGGGCCAAGATTTTGGTCGACCTTTTCTGTGGGCAAAGAGAAACCAAAGATTAATATCTAGTTCTATCCCTTCTATTTTATTCATCATGCAATGCTCTACAAAAATTTAAGAGGGATGTGGATGGTGAAAATAAATAGAATTGGCGGCAAAATAAAGAAAAAAAAATAATAATACGAAACCCTTTTTTATCTTCAAACTCAAGAGCCCAAAAAGCATACGAAAAATCAGAAAATTTGTGCCCTAAATTTTGAAAAATTAAGGACGAAGGAAAGAGGTGGAAAATATCCAGGCTGATAAAAAAGTGCCTCCTTAGAAATATCCTAAGCTTACATTTCTCCATTCCAAACATTATCAGAATAAAAAATATTGCGTCAATACATTTCATTATATTTATCCTGCATCCTCTCTCACACTTTATTTTTTTTACACAATAGATTTCCTTCCAATCCAGGCTTGACGTTGGAAACCCCCCCCCCACACACACACAAAGTTACTTTTGTGAATAATATATCTCTTTGAATCTTATGGTGAAATATTGGGGAAACAAGAATTGGAGACACCTAATTATTCACGAAGATAATACACGAGTTCTTGTGAAAATCCTTCCAATAGTAATCAATGAAATTCAAAAACTACAAAGCCCAATCTTCGTCTTTAGGTTCTCCTTGAAAATTTAATATAAAAGCATTTGAACATCATTTCAACTGTGACACTGTTGTCTGAGAAGAATGCTGTGTTGTTTTGGCAACGCAAACTTTGGACAGCCCGTCAATAACTTTTATTGGTTGTTTTTCTTTAGGTATAACGCTATAGTTATTTTTACATTCTATCACAATAAGTATAGTTAAGATATACTTTGTAATGAAAAGTATCTAAATTGCGCCTAATGAGTGTAAGTTTTTACAGTTTTTACTGTAGTTTTTTATCGATCAAATCCGGTTATTAGTCGATCGATTGACTACTGACCTTCACTCCGGATGTCTCGACTTAATCTCCTATCTGCACTCATGGGTGACGCAATAGCCTCAACTAGTCTGCTCTGATCACCCATCGTATAGTCACCCCTAATGAGTGTAAGTTTTTATAGTTTTTACTGTAGTTTTTTATCGATCAAATCCGGTTATTAGTCGATCGATTGACTACTGACCTTCAATCCGGATGTCTCGTGTTGCTCTCCTATCTGCACTTATGGGTGACGCAATGGCCTCAACTAGTCTGCTCTGATCACCCATCGTATAGTCACCCATGGTATATGCTATAGTAAGGATTGGAGCATCAGGTTTCTCGTGACGATATTGGAGCAAGGTCGGACCGGATTAAACGTGCGTTTTGGTCAGGGTGGCTCGTGTTATTCAGACTTTGGTGGGAAACAAAAAAGTTATAATCCAAAACCTATTTAATATGAAATCATTTGAACATCATTTCAACTGTGACACTGTTGTCTGAGAAGAATGCTGTGTTGTTCTGGCAACCCAAACTTTGGACAGCCCGTCAATAACTTTTATTGGTTGTTTCTCTCTAGGTATAACGCTATAGTTATTTTTACATTCTATCACAAAAAACGTGCGTTTTGGTCAGGGTGGCTCGTGTTATTCAGACTTTGGTGGGAAACAAAAAAGTTATAATCCAAAACCTATTTAATATATAAACGTGCGTTTTGGTCAGGGTGGCTCGTGTTATTCAGACTTTGGTGGGAAACAAAAAAGTTATAATCCAAAACCTATTTAATATAATCCGCCCCGGGCGGGAATCGAACCCGCGGCCTAGCGCTTACAAGGCAGACGCACTACCAACTAAGCTAACTAGGCTGGCAGGTATAACGCTATAGTTATTTTTACATTCTATCACAATAAGTATAGTGAAGATATACTTTGTAATGAGCAAGTATTGAAATCGGTCCAATTTTCGAACATCGAGAAATGGGTGGAAATATCCGTTTTCGGCTTTTAGGGTCACCTGATTCCAAAAAGTTGTCTTTAGCTCATAAGTCCTCTCTTGTCTTCCTTCTCCTATCCTGTCTTCCTTCGCTTTTGGGACGATAAGACCTTAGCACTTACAGTTCCCTCTATCAAACATCTTTGAAAAAAGTGCATCTTTTTACCAGAAAATGTCACGAGCCGCACCATACATACATAAAGCATTGACCGTTACAACATCGTCACTATGGCAAATATTGTAATTTTATTCAACTAAAATCACTAAAGTACCTTGCTATAGGTGTCAATAGTTTGCATCGAACCGAGGCCCTTCTGTTTCAGCAAGTACCTACGTTACCACTGGTCTAACCGTGCCCCCTAATCGTAGTATGACTGTCAAGACAGTCTCTGAATGAAGCATACTAATATGGGATGATGCCATTCATAGCGACATACTTGTGGTCTAGTCAAATATAGGGTAATAATAGGTTAGAACGTAACACAATGTGTTATGTGTTACATATTAGTTAATATTTTGTCATAGGACTGTTAAGCAGGTGAGGCTTCATCGCCCCCATGAAAATCTCCATCGCCCCCAAGGGGGCGATATCGCCCAGGTTGGGAAACACTGGGTTAGAACGTAACACAATGTGTTATGTGTTACATATTAGTTAATATTTTGTCATAGGACTGCTAAGCAGGTGAAATATTTGGTCTCATATTCATATTCCATAGTGATTCCATTATGCATTGCATCAATGTGTTGGAATTACCTATCTTATTGAATAACAAAACAGTGTTGGATAACCAGACTAATAATATGTGTCAGTATCTGTCTCAATATCAAGTAAAGTGAATATTAATTCTTGCGACAAGTTGAAGAATATGTCTCAAGTTGAAGAATATGTCTATGAAGAATATGCGACAAGTTGAAGAATATGTCTCTGGCCTTAAAGACTTTTTGAACAAACGAAGCGAGGTTCTCAGACTAATAATATGTGTCAGTATCTGTCTCAATATCAAGTAAAGTGAATATTAATTCTTGCGACAAGTTGAAGAATATGTCTCCGGCCTTAAAGACTTTTTGAACAAACGAAGTGAGGTTCTGATAGCCAATAGAGACATCATAAATAACCCCAAGTTTGTCGCAATACCTTCTGAAACATCAATGACAACAAACTAACCATAGATAATAAGTTATAAAAGCCAAGAAAATGACTTTTATTTTCAGATAAAGAAAAATGTTACAATTTTACAACAACGAAAAATCAGAGAGAGAAAATCAGATCTTTTTTTTTTAGAAATGTTAATTTGTAACAGCTGTTATATAGGGTGGCGCAAACACCGGCCTTAAAGACTTTTTGAACAAACGAAGTGAGGTTCCGATAGCCAATAGAGACATCATAAATAACCCCAAGTTGGTCGCAATACCTTCTGAAACATCAATGACACCAAACTAACCATAGATAATAACAAAATAACCTTAGTATTAGTACCCTAAGAAACTATAAACGAGGGTAAATGATTTCACAGAAAATTCGTGCATCCCAAGAGTTTTTATGACAAATCTGGTTAGTTCGATTAGCATTTTCTAGGCTAACTTGGTCGAGGACTAATGTACGAGTATTCAAAGTGATATGAACGTTGGCAGTCGGTGTCTTTTTTGCGTAATTTTCTTCTCTTCCCAGGAATTCATCTTTTGGAGTAACGTGTTGTCCACAAATGAAGTAAGTCAAAAACTTGTAGAGAATTGAAACATGAAGATGAACAGTGTAGTCCAACTGCTAGCAAACATTCTGCTACACCCTATACTTCCACGTCCACTATGACCAGCAGGTAATCTAGTCTAGATTCTAGTTGATATTGATATCAGACGAATAGCCAGACATGATGGGAATATTAGATCTAATAATATATCACTTTGATAACATAATCACAACAGCAATGTAGTCTCACATAAGTCATCACGCCAATTAGGTTGTTGACAAATGTGTGACAGTAAATGATAGATAGATGTCAGAGAGTACATAATTGTTAGACAAGATTGACAAATACATTGACCCTCGTCTTGCCAGGATTGTCAACAAGAATAAAAATATTGTAGACAAAAGTAAAACAAATTATGATAAAGAATTGTACAAATTATCAGAAGATTTGGAACCTATATTGGAAGCTTTAACAGACGGGACTACCGTTCCAATGTTGTGGGTCATTATATTGATGCAAAAACAGTATTATCAAAACTGCATGTTGGGCCAAAAAGTCAAATACATTGACCCTCGTCTTGCCAGGATTGTCAACAAGAATAAAAATATTGTAGACAAAAGTAAAACAAATTATGATAAAGAATTGAACAAATTATCAGAAGATTTGGAAGAACCTATATTGGAAGCTTTAACAGAAGGGACTACCGTTCCAATGTTGTGGGTCATTATATTGATGCAAAAACAGTATTGTCAAAACTGCATGTTGGGCCAAAAAGGACTTTACTTCCAACTGTTTATCTCTGACACTGGTAATCACTGTAACAGACACATCTACACAAGAAAACTCCAAAAAGTTACATTTATTTAAAATGGAGGACTTTTCTTATGAAATTCCTGTGTGCTGAGTCCTGAAGGTATTGGGGACTTTTGCACCCAAAATGGACTGGCATAAAGTTTGCATTAAATGTGTCCCCGGCAGTTATAAATTATAAAACAATTAAGTCGTATTTCTACATGATTGATAAAATAATGAGAACTTAAGCATAACAATTAACAAGGTAACCAATTAGCTGTTAATTAATTGCAAGCTATCAGAAGGTAGGTATATTTTAACAACAGGTATATAAGTAAGCTGTAAGCTTGTGGCTTACTGTAAGATCGTGGATAATGATGAAAAACAATTAAGTCGTATTTCCACATGATTGATAAAATAATGAGAACTTAAGCATAACAATTAACAAGGTAACCAATTAGCTGTTAATTTATAATTGCAAGCTATCAGAAAGTAGGTATATTTTAACAACAGGTATCAGTAAGCTGTAAGCTTGTGGCTTACTGTAAGATCGTGGATAATAATGAATACCTATGATGACAAAGAATTCACAATACAACTATGGGTTGTTATGCCCCTAGGGGAGTAATTATGGGTGATAGTCAATGTTGTGGAAATAATTATAATGCTGTGTGTCCCAGGGCAAATAAATGCATTTCTCAATTGAAAGCTGAAAGTGATGGGAAAAAAACATCATGGAGATAGATACTTCCAACTGTTTATCTCTGACACTGGTAATCACTGTGACAGACACATCTACACAAGAAAACTCCAAAAAGTTACATTTATTTAAATGGAGGACTTTTCTTATGAAATTCCTGTGTGCTGAGTCCTGAAGGTATGGGGGACTTTTGCACCCAAAATGGACTGACATAGAGTTTGCATTAAATGTGTCCCCGGCAGTTATAAATTACCTATAAAACAATTAAGTCGTATTTCCACATGATTGATAAAATAATGAGAACTTAAGCATAACAATTAACAAGGTAACCAATTAGCTGTTAATTAATTCCAAGCTATCAGAAGGTAGGTATATTTTAACAGGTATATCAATAAGCTGTAAGCTTGTGGCTTACTGTAAGTAAGATCGTGGATAATGATGAATATGATGACAAAGAATTCACAATACAACTATGGGTTGTTGTGCCCCTAGGGGAGTAATTATGGGTGATAGTCAATGTTGTGGAAATGTAATGCTGTGTGTCCCAGGGCAAATAAATGCATTTCTCGATTGAAAGCTGAAAGTGATAGGAAAAAAAAAACATCATGGAGATAGAAAACGGGATTTTTTTCTTTCTTTTTTCCCTCCCAGCTCTTTTATTATAAAGAATGTGAAAATATTGAATGACTTCTGATGGAGATTGAGAATCGGGAGCACACCTCCCTAGATAACTAAAAATAATAAAAATAATAATAATACCTAATAGCAATAATAAAAATCATGTTATCTTTTATTCCTAGAAATAATGAAATAAATCATTATTATGAGATGCATTTTCATGACATTAAAAGGATTTAGTTTGCCCTTGGGATCAATTTAATTTGAAGAAAACATTTACTGATGAAATTTTCCAAAGAAATTCAATTTCAGCGTGGAAATGCAATAGCTAGGTATGTATTATACAAAATGTTTGAAATTTTGAAATTTCAAAATATGGGTGGAATTCAAGGAAGAATTTGCAAGTAAAATAAAAGAGTAGGTACCTACATACCTACCTACAAGATGTGTTTTATCAGATTTGCATACAATACCTAATACATACAAAAAATATGTGAACTAATTTTACCGAATCTAGGTCAATTTTAACCATCTAATTTGTGTTACTATGTAGTCTAGGATTTGACGTTGTACAATACTTAACATAAGTTTCATGTACAAAAAATATGATTATTATTATTATTAATATTATTTGAAATAAAACATTCAAACCGTTCTCCGAACCTCTGTAAACGAGAAAATGTCAACTTTTTCGATCTTTGTCTATTTTTTCAAACTGTAGCGCTTCGCGAGCCTCTATAAAAGAGAATTTTGAATTTCCGGACCTCTCTAAACGAGAAATTGTTCTAACTTGTTTAAATCTGTCGGTACATTTCATGAACGTGTCTACTTCACTATTCGACTCTACTAATAACCTCTATAAACGAGAAAAAGTTATATGAAACCTCTTTAAACGAGAAACCTCTTTAAACGAGAAAAATGACCTAGTCCCTTGGGTTCTCGTTTATCCAGGTTCGACTGTATGACTGTCAAGACAGACTCTGAATGAAGCATACTAATATGGGATGATGCCATTCATAGCGACATACTTGTGGTCTAGTCAAATATAGGGTAATAATAGGGATTCTTTTATAAATAATTATTCCGATAATAAAATTATTTGCATTTATTTTTCATAGATAATAACAAAATAACCTTAGTATTAGTACCCTAAGAAACTTAAACAAGGGTAAATGATTTCACAGAAAATTCGTGCATCCCAAGAGTTTTTATGACAAATCTGGTTAATTCCAGAACCTTTTGACGAGTAAAGCAAAGCTCAGGAATTCGATTAGCATTTTCTAGGCTAACGTGCTCGAGGACTGGTGTGCGAGTATTCAACGTGATATGTATGAACGTTGGCACTCGGTGTCTTTTTTGCGTAATTTTCTTCTCTTCCCAGGGATTCACCTTTTGGAGTAACGTGTTGTCCACAAATGAAGTAAGACAAAAACTTGTGGAGAATTGAAACATGAAGATGAACAGTGTGGTCCAACTGCTAGTAAACATTCTGCTACACATTATACTTCCACGTCCACTAGGACCAGCAGGTAATCTAGATTCTAGTTGATATTGATATCAGACGTCTAGATTCTAGTTGATATTGATATCAGACGAATAGCCAGACATGATGGGAATATTAGATCTAATAATACTAGTTACATACTAAAGCAGTGGCGTAGCGTGTATGTATGGCGTGTATGGCGGCCATACAACTCAAAAGTTCACTCTAATGCCCATAAATATTAATGCCATGTACTGTGATGGGACTTGGTAGACCTGTGCATGAGCCTTACAACGCCCTACACTTGAATTTAGACCACGCTACGCTACTGTACTAAAGTCTTCTAAAGTACGAGTATCTATAACTGATGAAGGTTCTTAAATACATAGGTCTCAAGTAAATTACCCCGAAGATCTTCATAATATTTTAACTTGACACCTTCTAACCTACATTAGGAAGGTCCAAGCTTAGACTAATTTAATTTATAGGTAAGTTTCCATTTATTGATTTTTCAGAACACAACTCTCTCATCAAATAAATTGTTAAATGGTATACCCATCCGTAAAAGCCGAAGTTCATTAAATATAATTTCAGTTTCATTCTCAGATAGTATGCTCATGTAAATTTCCAATATCATCATTATCTATGTACCTATGTAATCAATATTATGTATATATTAACAAAAATAAAAAATTAAAATAAACAATATGCTTGACTTTCCCAAATTCCATGTATCCTAGTCTAAAGTATGTTTAGGTAGCTGTGCGAATAGGTATTTAACTTTTTCTTTGACATGCCTTTAATTAATTCAGTTTTCATTAAGACAGGTAACAGGTAAAACGTAGAGAAAAAAAAAGTGAGAACTTAATAGAACAGCCATCCTTGAGGGAAAACTTAGGTAATACCACTATACATTAAATTCTAATATAGAAGTAGTAAAAAAAAAAATGCTACTATCTCAAAAAGTAGATTATAATTAAGTCTCCCTCTAACCTCCCCCTCTTTGGTGTTTGCCATTATAAAAGCATAGAACTTTAAAAGTCCCCTAATGCCTCAACCCACTTGTGTTGGAACTTTTAGTGAAAAATGAACCTAATAGGTTTTATACAGGGCCGAGACTTTCGACAACTGGTCAAGAAAAGAGTTGGAGAGAAATACTTATTTTTAAAACCCCCCCGCCCTTTAAAACCAAAAAAAAAAAAAAAAAAAAAAAAACAAAAACAAATGACATCCATAATCATGTAAAAAAATGAAATTCTTTAAAAAGTTAACCTTAAAATCTTGTGTTTGAAATTTTAAACATTTCTTGAAATTTTAAAAGTTTCTATTTATGATCAATTTATCACCCTGTTGACCCTGTATGCTCACATGTCACGTACAGACATGAAAACTTGGAACACCCTATATGCCCTGATTTTTCTCTCCAACCCACACCTTTGAAAATGACACATCTTAATACCTATGGGTGCCTTGCAAAAAATGCCACCTTGGAAAATGACATTTTATTATTATTATTTCTTCAAAATTTTCAACTTCCCCATCTTCCGCTCTTCGCGTCCTAATTTCTCCCTCTCCTTTCTGTCTCCTCCTTAAATTCTTTCTCATTCTCTTTTCTTCCTCATATTCTTCTTCTACCTTTCTTTTTCTTAATTTTCTCCTCTTTATTATTCCTCCTCCTTTTTATTTGCTTTCTCTCTTCCTTATTCCTGTTTCTCCTCCTCCTTTTCTTACTTCTTCTTACTCCTTCAACTCTGTCCTCGCTTTTGTTTTTCTCCATTTCCTCCGTTCTTTCCCTTTTCCTCCTCCTCCTCCTCCTCCATATTCTTTCTCATTCTCACTTATTAAATGTTATTTTTCTAATTCGCTTCTAAAATGTTCGTACTCATTAGTATACGAGTATACGAGAATTTTCACCGTACAAATGTTTCTCGTCTTATTTTTTTATTACTTTCCTTATCCTATAGGAAGGAAAGTAATGTAATCGGGTCAAAATTTCGATGGTCAGTTTTTAGTGCCAAACCACGTTTTGGGGTCCCTAGAGCCTAAATCCAAAGTTTCAGCCATTGGTCCGTGTGTGTGTCCGTGACAAAATATCTCGAGAACGGTAAGAGCTAGAGACTTGAAATTTGGTATGTAGATGTCAAATGTGACAAGGATGCGACACGAAACTTTTGGTCGAGATAGGTGCTGCGTTTGGCGGTATTTTGACCGCTTTTTGGCGGTTTTTGACCGTTTTTTGGCGGTTTTCAGCTATACCGACTAAACAGTTAGAGATATTGTAAAAGTTTGGCTATAAGAACAAGAATACCCAAAATAAGCATCATTCAATAGGATGAGGAAAGTCGTGTGATGTTCACACCAGATTTTTCACAAATGTCTTGGGTACATGCTTTGTGTTCTCTTTTATTTTCTTCGAATCCCATTTGTTCTCCTGATGAAGTCATTTCCTCCGATGCTATGTGCTTGACCTCAGATTTGGATTTTTCCCAACTTTTTACATAGGAATCGACCCTTTATTCATAATTTTTACCCATTTGCAACTCCTCCATTGTACCAAATGTCATCAAAATCAGACGAACAGTTTGAGAATTCTTTTGTAATCAAACAGACAAAACTAAAGTGAAAATGAAAACTGAGAACTCTCTTCTTTCGTAGACCATAGAGGTGGGACTTTATCCTAAACAGATAAGGTTCGTTCTCGGAACGGATGGCTTTCTTCCTATCCTGTGTTCCTTCTCTCTTTTCTTTTGGAACCATATGACCTTAGCAGTTACAGTTCCTCTTTCTTTATAGCTGTTTTTTCCACAATCACACAGTATAGGTAAGGTAGGTACTTCATAACTGGTAAAGTAGTTATTATACATAGCTTGATTGCCCATAATAATAGGGGCAATTGGCAATATATGCGGATTGGCTGACCGTTGATCTTAAATCGATTAACTTGGCTGTGAAACATAACTGCACATTATTCCAAAACTAGTTTGTCCACTTGAAAAATCTATAACTTCCAACTATCTGGATCTTGCAAATTCTCTATAGATCTTAAAAGTAATGGTAATGATATTCATTCAGATTTACTTAAGTATTAGGTACCTACATAATAGTAATGATTATAACTACATTATGGTATGGGGGTGTATTCACTTATTCAGCCTTGTGAGGATTTTTTTTTTTTTAGGTAAATTTATAAATTTATCAAGGTACGAGTAAATAAAGAAAGACGATAAATAAAAAAAAAAGGTAGGTGACGATTTCATGAACAATTTTACCAAATGTCATCAAAATCAGACGAACAGTTTGAGAATTCTTTTGTAATCGAACAGACAAAACTAAAGTGAAAACTGAGAACTCTCTTCTTTCGTAGACCATAGAGGTGGGATTTTATCCTAAACAGATAAGGTTCGTTCTCGGAACGGCTGGCTTTCTTCCTATCCTGTGTTCCTTCTCTTTATTCTTTTTTGGAACCATATGACCTTAGCAGTTACAGTTCCTCTTTCTTTATAGCTGTTTTTTCTACAATCACACAGTATAAGTAAGGTACTTCATAACTGGTAAATTAGTTATTATACATAGCATGATTGCCTATAATAATATGGACAATTGGCAATATATGCGGATTGGCTGATCGTTGATCTTAAATCGATTAACTTGGCTGCGACCAGCTTACCACACGCATTTCAACTGAACTAAGAAGAGTTCAAGACACAGAAAAAAGGTGATCTTGTCTAGATGACATCGTTACAAAGGTGCGTCCACAATAGAGTCTGAAGTTGATCGACTGGAACCGAAAGTAGGTCATATCAAAGGATTTTGGTGGAATGAAAAAGTACCTGTGTTTTATTTTCCTTATCATATTATAGGGAAATAGGAAGGAAAGTAACGTAATCGGATGAATCATCCGATGGTCAGTTTTTAGTTCCAAAACGCGATTTATTCAAAAGTGACCATAATATAGGCGCTGCGCTCTGCTTTGAATGTAAGCCAGGCCATTACTCGTAGATATACATACTAAGAAAGAATATGACTAATAACACAAGAAACAAGGTAAAATAATAATATCAATTTTATTATTAATTACCTATTGCTAGGTAAAATCTATTATGTCTAGCCACGAACAACACGATTTCAATACTTTGAACCTGGAAGCATAGTATTTTGCATTCAGCCTCTTCCATGAACTTTAAGATACTAAAGAGTTCAGTTCAGTGAACTGTAAACTCAGAAAAGGGAGCTTATGCGGCTTCCTGATAAGCTGATAACCTAAAAGCGTCCAAGAAAATACCCAATTTGTGGGGCCTCAAAAGCCTAAATGTGTTGGAAATTTTCGTACCGAAATCAAAATTTGATTAAATCATTAAATGTGATTAAATAGTTAGTTTGATTAATCATTTTTGTAATTCAAAAACAAAGTGGAAAAATCAAATTTTGTCGAAATCAGATAAACCGTTCGAAAATTGTACAAATACATTTTCAAACAAGCCCGATGCAGAAAATGTCGAGTTGAAACTTGGAACTCACCAACTCACTTTGTTTGTTGTTAAATTTATTACTATTCAATCTATTTATCCTTTTTCCGTCAACATTTACCTAGGTCTCAAAAAGTTCAGCTTCGTCTCAATTAAAAGTCGGTAAACGAAACAAGTATGTAGGTATACCTATAAAACACGGTGAATTCCATTAACAAAGAAGTTATGAAAAAACGAAAGACACAACCTAATGAAGAATTTATGGAAAAAGAAACGCAACAACTCACCTGAAAGCTGAACATGATGAAAGAAAAATGTCGAACAAATGTAACCTTTGGAAACAAACACAAACAACTAACTATTCAAAACCAGGTAAAAACAACACTCAACTTCGCGAACAATCAAGCGAATAAAAAAAAAAACCAACGGTGAAGTTGTCAGGTCGCACTATTATCGAAGATTGAATTCGGTGGAATTAAAATCCAAACCAGAAGGTAATGTAAGTCAAGGAAGTCAGAGTCAGAGGTGCTGGGGAGATCTGGATGGTAAGTAGTAAGAGTGTGGTAACTGATGAAGGACAGCACTGTGGAGGGGTGGCATATCTGTTGGCAAAATGGGATTTTTAGCTAAATTCCATTTAGGGGTATGAGCGATATTTTTGGGGCAAAGTCAGGACTTTGAATGAGGTTTGTGATTTTTACTCTTGATTGTGACAGGATTCTCCAAAAGGAGCTCTTCCACCCAACCACAGGTTTCGTCCAGGATCTACATATACAGGCTGTATTAGGTCAGGTTGTAGTTTCCTAGCTACCCGACCTTGATTTCAGGGTTCCAGTCACAGTACTTTCAACGAAGGGTCAGCCAGCCTAGTTAGCTTAGTTGGTAGTGCGTCTGCCTTGTAAGCGCTAGGCCACGGGTTCGATTCCCGCCCGAGGCGGATTTTATCCTGATGGGATAATGTTCGTTCTCGGAACGGCTGGCTTTCTCCTATCCTGTCTTCCTTCTCTCTTCGATTTCGGGACGATAAGACCATAGCAGTTACAGTTCCCTCTGTCAAACCTCTTAAAAAAAAAAAAACCTACGTCAATAGTTTGAAGAGACGCCCGGCATAAATCAACACGGAACAGAGTTTTGATGTTTTACTGATTTTTTTTTTTTTTTTTTTTTTTTTTTTTTTTTTTTATTTTATGTTAAAATTTTTTTT